>NW_026992681.1:0-39163 GCF_028769735.1 Zonotrichia leucophrys gambelii
CCGATTTCCACGTGGGCGCGCACGTCAACACCTTCTGGCGCACGCCGTGCCGCGGGCACGCCGAGGGCCCAACCGGCGCAGCAGCACCTGGGAGAACAAGCACATCACCTGGTTCGGTGAGGGCACACCTGGGCACACCTGGGCACACCTGGGATACACCTGAGATACCTGGGGATACACCTGGGACAGGTGGGACACACCTGGGATACACCTGGGAGAACAAGCATATCACCTGGTTCGGTAAGGGCACACCTGGGCACACCTGGGATACACCTGGGATACACCTGGGGACATGGGGATACACCTGAGATACCTGGGGATACACCTGGGAGAACAAGCACATCACCTGGTTCGGTGAGGGCACACCTGGGCACACCTGGGATACACCTGGGATGGGGATACACCTGGGGACATGGGGATACACCTGGGATACACCTGGGAGAACAAGCACATCACCTGGTTCGGTGAGTGACACACCTGGGCACACCTGGGGGCACCTGGGGCACACCTGGGGGCATGGGGATACACCTGGGATACACCTGGGAGAACAAGCACATCACCTGGTTCGGTGAGTGACACACCTGGGCACACCTGGGGGCATGGGGATACACCTGGGGACACCTGGGATACACCTGGGACACACCTGGGAGAACAAGCACATCACCTGGTTTGGTGAGTGACACACCTGGGCACACCTGGGGGCACCTGGGGACATGGGGATACACCTGGGAGAACAAGCACATCACCTGGTTCGGTAAGGGCACACCTGGGCACACCTGGGGGCACCTGGGGGCATGGGGATACACCTGGGGACATGGGGACACACCTGGGACACACCTGGGACACACCTGGGACACACCTGGGAGAACAAGCACATCACCTGGTTCGGTAAGGGCACACCTGGGCACACCTGGGGACACCTGGGGACATGGGGATACACCTGGGATACACCTGGGAGAACAAGCACATCACCTGGTTCGGTAAGGGCACACCTGGGCACACCTGGGCACACCTGGGGGCACGGGGATACACCTGGGACACACCTGGGAGAACAAGCACATCACCTGGTTCGGTAAGGGCACACCTGGGCACACCTGGGATACATGGGGACACACCTGGGCATGGGACACACCTGGGACACACCTGGGAGAACAAGCACATCACCTGGTTCGGTAAGGACACACCTGGGGCAGGTGGGGTGGGGACAGACCTGGGGACAGGTGGGGACACCTGGGAGAACAAGCACAGCACCTGTGTGCACTTGGGGTTTCTGGAATTTGGGATTTGGAGTGGAATTTGGGGATTTGGGATTTCTGGAATTTGGGGTTTCTGGGATTTGGTGTTTCTGGGATTTGTTGTTTGGGATTTGGGTGGGATTTGGGGTTTTTGGGATTTGGGGATTTCTGGAATTTGGGTTTCTGGGATTTGGGGTTTCTGGGATTTGGGGTTTTGTGGAATTTGGGGTTTTTTGGATTTGGGATTTCTGGGATTTGGGTTTTTGGGATTTGGTGTTTCTGGGATTTGTTGTTTGGGATTTGGGTGGAATTTGGTGTTTTTGGGATTTGGGATTTCTGTATTTTGGTGTTTCTGGGATTTGGGGTTTGGGATTTGGGTGGAATTTGGTGTTTTTGGGATTTGGGGTTTCTGGGATTTGGGGTTTTGTGGAATTTGGGGTTTTTTGGATTTGGGATTTCTGTATTTTGGGGATTTGGGGTTTGGGATTTGGGGTTTCTGGAATTTGGGGATTTGGGGTTTCTGGAATTTGGGGTTTCTGTATTTTGGTGTTTCTGGGATTTGGGGTTTGGGATTTGGGGTTTCTGGGATTTGGGGTTTTGTGGAATTTGGGTTTTTTTGGATTTGGGATTTCTGTATTTTGGGGTTTCTGGGATTTGGGGTTTCTGGGATTTGGCGTTTTGTGGAATTTGGGGATATGTGGAATTTGGGTTTTTTTGGATTTGGGATTTCTGTATTTTGGGGTTTATGGAATTTGGGGTTTTGTGGAATTTGGGAATTTGGGATTTCTGCAGTTTGGCGTTTTGGGGTTTCTGGGATTTGAGGTTTTGAAATTTTTGGGATTTGGGGATTTCTGGAATTTGGGTTTTTGAGTTTTGGGGTTTCTGGAATTTGGGGTTTTGGTGTTTCTGGGATTTGGTGTTTCTGTGTTTTGGGGTTTTTGGGATTTGGGGTTTGGGATTTGGGTGGAATTTGGGGTTTCTGGGATTTGGTGTTTCTGGGATTTGGGGTTTGGGATTTGGGTGGAATTTGGTGTTTCTGGGATTTGGTGTTTCTGTATTTTGGTGTTTCTGGTATTTGGTGTTTGTGTGTTTTGGGGTGGGATCTGTTGTTTTTGGTTGCGCTGAGTTTCCCGTGCCCGCAGCGACGCTGGACGGGGGCCTGGGGCTGCTGCTGCCCATGCAGGAGAAAACCTACAGGAGATTGCTGATGCTGCAGAACGCGCTCAGCTCCGCCCTGCCGCACCTGGCCGGCCTCAACCCCCGGGCATTCAGGTGAGGGCACACCTGGGCACACCTGGGGTACAGCTGGGCACACCTGGGGTACAGCTGGGTACACCTGGGGTACAGCTGGGTACAGCTGGGTACACCTGGGATACACCTGGGCACACCTCAGCTCCGCCCTGCCGCACCTGGCCGGCCTCAACCCCCGGGCATTCAGGTGAGAACACCTGGGCACACCTGGGTACACACCTGGGCACAGCTGGGTACACCTGGGATATACCTGGGCACAACTGGGCACAGCTGGGTACACCTGGGCACACCTGGGCACACCTGGAGTACACCTGGGATATACCTGGGGTACACCTAGAGTACACCTGGGCACACCTGGGCACACCTCAGCTCCGCCCTGCCGCACCTGGCCGGCCTCAACCCCAGGGCATTCAGGTGAGAACACCTGGGGAACACCTGGGCACACCTGGGCACAGCTGGGGTGCACCTGGGCACAGCTGAGCTCCGCCCTGCCGCACCTGGCCAGCCTCAACCCAGGGCGTTCAGGTAAAGAACACCTGGGCACACCTGGACACACCTGTACACACTTGGGATACACCTGGGCACACCTGGGGTACAGCTGGGCACACCTAGACACACCTGAGCACATCTGGGGCACACCTGGGCACACCTGGGTACACACCTGGGCACACCTGGGCACACCTCAGCTCCGCCCTGCCGCACCTGGCCGGCCTCAACCCGCGGGCCTTCAGGTGAGAACACCTGGGGTACATCTACACACACCTGGGGTACAGCTGGGTACACCTGGGGTACAGCTGGGCACACCTGGGCACACCTGGGCACACCTCAGCTCCGCCCTGCCGCACCTGGCCGGCCTCAACCCGCGGGCCTTCAGGTAAAGAACACCTGGGCACACCTGGGGTACAGCTGGGGTACATCTACACACACCTGGGCACACCTCAGCTCCGCCCTGCCGCACCTGGCCGACCTCAACCCCCGGGCGTTCAGGTGAGGGTACACCTGGGGTACATCTACACACACCTGGGCACAGCTGGGGTACAGCTGGGATACACCTGGGTACACCTGGGGTACAGCTGGGCACAGCTGGGTACACCTGGGATACACCTGGGCACACCTCAGCTCTGCCCTGCCGCACCTGGCCGGCCTCAACCCACGGGCCTTCAGGTGAGAACACCTGGCACACCTGGGTACACACCTGGGCACACCTGGGATACACCTGGGATACACCTGGGCACACCTGGGTACACCTGGGTACACACCTGTACACACTTGGGATACACCTGGGATACACCTGGGCACACCTGGGGTACAGCTGGGCACAGCTGGGCACACCTGAGCACACCTGGGCATACCTCAGCTCCGCCCTGCCGCACCTGGCCGGGCTCAACCCCAGGGCATTCAGGTGAGGGCACACCTGGGCACACCTGGGCACACCTGGGATACACCTGGGCACACCTGGGGTACAGCTGGGCACAGCTGGGTACACCTGGGATACACCTGGGTACACCTGGGCACACCTCAGCTCCGCCCTGCCGCACCTGGCCGGCCTCAACCCGCGGGCATTCAGGTGAGAACACCTGGGTACAGCTGGGGTACATCTACACACACCTGGGATATACCTGGGCACAGCTGGGCACAGCTGGGTACACCTGGGATACACCTGGGCACACCTCAGCTCCGCCCTGCCGCACCTGGCCGGCCTCAACCCCCGGGCATTCAGGTGAGGGCACACCTGGGCACACCTGGGTACACCTGGGATACACCTGGGATACACCTGGGCACACCTGGGGTACACCTGGGCACACCTGGGGTACACCTGGGCACACCTGGGGTACAGCTGGGCACACCTGGGGTACAGCTGGGCACACCTGGGCACACCTCAGCTCCGCCCTGTCGCACCTGGCCGGCCTCAACCCCCGGGCATTCAGGTGAGGGCACACCTGGGCACAGCTGGGTACACCTGGGGTACAGCTGGGCACACCTGGGGTACAGCTGGGTTCACGTGGGCACACCTGGAGTACACCTGGGTACACCTGGGATACACCTGTACACACTTGGGATACACCTGGGCACACCTAGACACACCTGAGCACATCTGGGGCACACCTGGGCACACCTGTACACACCTCAGCTCCGCCCTGCCACACCTGGCCGGCCTCAACCCCAGGGCGTTCAGCTAAATAACACCTTGGTACACCTGGGGCACACCTGGGCTCTGCCCTGCCACGCCTGGGTACATCTACACACACCTGTACACACCTGGGCACACCTGGGACGCACCTGGGCACAGCTGAGCTCAACCATTCCACACCTTGCTGGGCTCAACCCCAGGACATTCAGATAGGGACACACCTGTGCCCCTGTCCCTCACCTGTCCCAGTGTCCCCTCACCTGTCCCAGTGTCCCTCACCTGTCCCTCACCTGTCCCACCTGTCTCACTTGTCCTATCTCACATCTGTCCCCCTATCAACTGTCTCACCTGTCCCAATGTCCCTCACCTGTCCCACCTCTCCCACCTGTCCCTCACCTGTCCCAATGTCCCTCACCTGTCCCAACGTCCCTCACCTGTCCCTCACCTGTCCCAACGTCCCTCACCTGTCCCTCACCTGTCCCCAATGTCCCTCCCCTGTCCCTCACCTGTCCCACCTGTCCCACCTGTCCCTCACCTGTCCCTCACCTGTTCCAATGTCCCTTCACCTGTCCCAATGTCCCCTCACCTGTCCCACCTGTCCCTCCCCTGTCCCTCACCTGTCCCCATTCAATGTCCCCAATGTTCCCTCACCTGTCCCAATGTCCCCTCACCTGTCCCTCACCTGTCCCTCACCTGTCTCACCTGTCCCACCTGTCCCTCACCTGTCCCAATGTCCCTCACCTGTCCCTCACCTGTCCCACCTGTCCCTCACCTGTCCCAATGTCCCCTCACCTGTCCCTCACCTGTCTCACCTGTCCCCCACCTGTCCCAATGTCCCTCCCGTCCCAATGTCCCTCACCTGTCCCACCTGTCCCTCACCTGTCCCACCTCTCCCACCCGTCCCTCACCTGTCCCTCACCTGTCCCAATGTCCCTCACCTGTCCCCATTCAATGTCCCCAATGTCCCTCACCTGTCCCTCACCTGTTCTATCTCACACCTGTCCCCCTGTCCCTCCCCTGTCTCACCTGTCCCTCCCGTCCCAATGTCCCTCACCTGTCCCTCACCTGTTCTATCTCACACCTGTCCCCCTGTCCCTCCCCTGTCTCACCTGTCTCACCTGTCCCGGTCCCTCACCTGTCCCAGTGTCCCTCACCTGTCCCTCACCTGTTCTATCTCACACCTGTCCCACTTGTCCCCCTGTCCCTCCCCTGTCTCACCTGTCTCACCTGTCCTAATGTCCCCAATGTCCCCAATGTCCCTCACCTGTCCCCCCACCTGTCCCTCACCTGTCCCACCTGTCCCAATGTCCTTCACCTGTCCCAATGTCCCTCACCTGTTCTATCTCACACCTGTCCCACTTGTCCCCCTGTCCCTCCCCTGTCTCACCTGTCTCACCTGTCCTAATGTCCCCAATGTCCCAATGTCCCTCACCTGTCCCCCCACCTGTGCCTCACCTGTCCCACCTGTCCCAATGTCCCTCACCTGTCCCACCTGTCCCTCCTGTCCCACCTGTCCCTCCCCTGTCCCTCACCTGTCCCACCTGTCCCTGTCCCTCACCTGTCCCTCACCTGTCCCTCACCTGTCCCTCACCTGTCCCTCACCTGTCCCCCTGTCCCTCACCTGTCCCTCACCTGTCCGCAATGTCCCCAGGCTGCTGCAGTGCGAGCGCCGTTTGCTGCAGAACGCCGTGCGGAACGTTCTGGACGGGGAGCTGCTGGGCAGGTACCTGTACCTGAGCGCCATGGAGAGGGCGGAGCTGGCCAAGAAAATCGGCACCACACCCGAGATCGTGAGTGACACACCCGGGCACACCTGGGCACACCTGGGGACACACCTGGGGACACACCTGGGATCGTGAGTGGCACACCTGGGACACACCTGGGCACACCTGGGATCGTGAGTGACACACCCGGGCACACCTGGGCACACCTGGGGACACCTGGGGACACACCTGAGATCGTGAGTGACACACCCGGGCACACCTGGGCACACCTGGGCACACACCTGGGGACAGCTGGGGACATGGGGACACACCTGAGATTGTGAGTGACACACCCGGGCACACCTGGGCACACCTGGGGACATGGGGGCACACCTGGGCACACCTGGGCACACCTGGGGATGGGAACACACCTGGGCACACCTGAGATTGTGAGTGACACACCCGGGACACACCTGGGCACACCTGGGAATGGGGACACACCTGGGATCGTGAGTGACACACCCGGGCACACCTGGGCACACCTGGGGACATGGGGGCACACCTGGGATCGTGAGTGACACACCCGGGCACACCTGGGCACACCTGGGGGCACACCTGGGGGCACACCTGAGATCATGAGTCACACACCCGGGCACACCTGGGCACACCTGGGCACACCTGGGGGCACACCTGAGATCATGAGTGACACACCTGGGGACATGGGGACACACCCGAGATCGTGAGGGACACACCTGGGCACACCTGGGCACACCTGGGCACACCTGGGACACACCCGGGCACACCTGGGGACATGGGGGCACACCTGAGATCGTGAGTGACACACCCGGGCACACCTGGGCACACCTGGGGACATGGGGGCACACCTGGGCACACCTGGGGACACACCTGGGGACAGCTGGGGACATGGGGACACACCTGAGATTGTGAGTGACACACCTGGGGACACACCTGGGCACACCTGGGATCGTGAGTGACACACCTGGGGCACACCTGGGGACATGGGGACACACCTGGGACACACCCGGGCACACCTGGGGACATGGGGACACACCTGAGACACACCTGGGCACACCTGGGACACACCTGGGCGCACCTGAGATCGTGAGTGACACACCTGGGCACACCTGGGCACACCTGGGCAGGGTGGGGACAGGTGAGGGACAGGACAGGTGATGTTTCACAGGTGAGTTTTAGGTGAATTTTGGACAGGTAAATTTTGGGACAGGTGTGGAACAGGACAGGTGAATTTGGAACAGGTGAATTTTGGGACAGGTGATTTTGGGACTGGTGAATTTTGGGACAGGTGTATTTTGGGACAGGTGAGATTCAGGACAGGTGAGGGACAGGACAGGTGAATTTGGGACAGGTGAGTTGCCCAGGTGAGTTTTAGGGTTTTTTTAAATTTTTTTTGGGACAGGTAATTTTGATGAATTTTTGAATTTTGGGGAATTTTGGGGGAATTTCCAGGTGAGTTTTAGGTGAGTTTTTGGGGAATTTTTTTGGGGGAAATTTTGGGGAAAAGGGAAGGGGTTTCCCCCCTGAGTTTTAGGTGAATTTTGGGTAAAATTTTTGTTTTTCCCAGGTGAAAATTTTTTCCCGGTTTTTTTTTAGGTGAATTTTGGGGGGAATTTTTTGGGGGGAAAATTTTTTTTGGCCCCCTGAATTTGCCCCCGGGGGTCTCTTACCTCTTCCCCCCCCCCCCCAGAACTGGAAAACCTCCCCCAGATCGCCGATCACCCCCCCCTTCTGGGGGGACCCAAAAACCCCCCAAAAACCCCCCCCAAAATTTTCCCCCCAAAAAACAGGGGAAAATTTTTTTTAAAAAATTCCCCCCCCCAAAAAAAAAAAAAAAAAAAATTCCCCCCAAAAAATTCCCCCCCCCCCAAATTTCCCCCAAAAAAACAAAAATTCCAAAAAAAAAACCCCCCCCCCAAAAAATTTTCCCAAAAAAAACCCCCCAAAAACCCCCCCCCAAAAATTTCCCGAAAATACAAAAAAAATTTTTTAAAAAATTTTTCCCCCAAAAAAATTTCCCCAAAAAAAATTTTCCCCCAAAAAAATTTCCCCCAAAAAACAAAAATTCAGAAAAAATTTTCCCCCAAAAAAAAAAAAATTTCCCCAAAAAAAAAAAAACCAAAAAAAATTTCCCCCAAAAAAAAAACCCAAAAAATTCCCCAAAAAAATTTAAAAAATTCCCCCAAAAAAAAAACCCCCAAAAAAAAAAAACCCAAAATCCCCCCCAAAAATTCCCCCCAAAAAAACAAAAAAATTCCCCAAAAAAAACCCCCCAAAAAAAAAAAAAAAAATCCCCCCCAAAAATTTCCCCCCAAAAAATTCCCCCAAAAAAAATTCCCAAAACCCCCAAAAAAATTCCCCCCAAAAAAAACCAAAAAAAAAAATTCCCCCCAAAAAAATTCCCCCCCAAAAAACAAAAATTCAGGGGAAAAAATTTCCCCCAAAAAAAAAAAAAAAAAAAAATTTCCCCCCCAAAATTCCCCCCCCCAAAATTTCCCCCAAAAAAAAAAAAACTCGAACAAAACCCCCAAAAAAAAACCAAAAAAAAAATTCCCCCCCCCAAACCCCCCAAAAATTCCCCCAAAAAAAAAAAAAATTTTTTAAAATTCCCCAAAAAAAAAACCAAAAAAAAAAATTTCCCCCCCCAATTTTTCCCCCAAAAAATTCCCCCCAAAAAAAAAAAAATTTTTTAAAAAAATTTCCAAAAAAAAAAAAAAACCCAAAAAAACCCCCCCCCCAAAAAAACCCCAAAAAAAAAAAACAAACCCCCAAAAAAACCCCCAAAAAAAAAAAAAATTCCCAAAAAAAAAACCCCCCCCAAAATTTTCCCCCCAAAAAACAAAAAATTTTTCCCTTTTTCCCCCAAAAAAAAAAAAAAAAAAATTTTTCCCAAAAAAACCCCCCAAAAATTTCCCGAAAATACAAAAAATTTCCAAAAAATTTTTCCCCCCAAAAAAAAAAAAATTCCCAGAATTCCCCCCAAAAAAAACCCCAAAAAATTTTTTAAAAAACCCCCAAAAAATTCCCAAAAAAAAAAAAAAAAATCCCCCCCCAAAAATTTTCCCCCCAAAAAAAAAATTTTTAAAAAATTTTCCCCCAAAAAAAAAAATCCAAAAAAAAAATTTTCCCCCCAAAAATTTTTAAAAAAAAAAAAAAATTCCCAAAAAAATTCCCCCCAAAAAAAAAAAAAAAAAAAAAATTCCCCCCAAAAATTTTCCCCGAAAAAAAAAAAAATTTTTAAAAAAACCCAAAAAAAAAAAATTTAAAAAAAATTTCCCCCCCAAAAATTTCCCCCCCAAAAAATTTAAAAAATTTAGAACAACCCCAAAAAAAAAAAAAAAAAAAAAATTTCCCCAAAATTCCCCCCCAAAATTTCCCCCCCAAAAAAAAAAAAAATTCCAAAAAATTTTTTCCCCCAAAAAAAAAAAAAAAAAAATTCCCAAAAAAAAAATTCCCCCCCAAAATTTTCCCGAAAATACAAAAAATTTGAACAAAAAAAAAAAAAAATCCCCAAAAAAAAAAATTCCCCCCCAAAATTTCCCCCAAAAAAAAAAAAATTTTTAAAAATTCCCCCCAAAAAAAAAAAAAAAAAAAACCCCCAAACCCCCCAAAAAAAACCCCAAAAAAAAACCCAAAAAAAAAAAATTCCCCAAAAAAAAAAAATTTTCCCCCAAAAAAACCCCCCCCAAAAAAAAAAAAATTTCCCCCCTTTTAAAAAAACCCCCCAAAAAAAAAACCCAAAAAATTTTAAAAAAAACCCCAAAAAATTCCCCCCAAAAAAAAAAACCAAAAAAAAACCCCCCCCCAAACCCCCCAAAAAAAAAATTCCCCCCAAAAACCCCCCCCCAAAAAAGGGGAAAAAACCCCAAAAAAAAAAACCCCAAAAAAAACCCCCAAAAATTTTTAAAAAAAAACCCCCCAAAAAAACCCCCCCAAAAAAATTTTTTTAAAAACCCCCCAAAAAAAACCCCCCCAAAAAAATTTTCCCCAAAAAAACCCAAAAAAACCCCCCAAAAAAAAACCCCCCCCCCCCCCCCCCCCCCCCCCCCCCCTTTTTTAAAAAAAAACCCAAAAAAACCCAAAAAAAAACCCCCAAAAAACCCCAAAAAAAAAAAAAACCCCCAAAAAACCCAAAAAAAAAAACCCCAAAAAAACCCCAAAAAAAAAAACCCAAAAAAAACCCAAAAAAAACCCAAAAAAAAAACCCCAAAAAAACCCCCCAAAAAAAACCCAAAAAAAACCCCAAAAAAAAACCCCAAAAAAAACCAAAAAAAACCCCAAAAAAAAAACCCAAAAAAACCCCAAAAAAAACCCAAAAAAATCCCAAAAAAATCCCAAAAAATCCCAAACCCCCCCAGAATTCCAGTTTGTAATAAAACACAATTTTCCATTTTGCCTTTGAGGTTTATTTGGGGGAATTTGAGGGAATTTTGGGGTCATTTTTGGGATTTTGGGGTTCACAGTGTTTGGGGTTTTTCACAGTGAATTTTGGGGAGGGGGATTTGGGATTTTTGGTATTTTTGGGGCGATTTTGGGGCAATTTTTGGTGTTTTGGGGGCGATTTTTGGGTTTTTTTCAGGTATTTTTGAGGCTGTTTTTCTTTTTTCTGTTTTTTTTTGGGGTGTTTTTCACCCAATTTTGGGAATTTATTTTATTTTCTTGCGTTTTTTGGGTGTTTTTTGTCTTTTTTCACATATTTTTGGTGGTTTTCAGACATTTTTTTCTGCTTTTTTGGCTGAATTTTGCTTCTTTTGGGTGTTCCCAAGTGATTTTTGGGGCATTTTCAGGTGTTTCCATCCATTTTTGGGTATTTTCTGGTATTTCCAGCAGATTTGTGGTATTTTTGGGTGTTCCAAATCCATTTTTTTTGGGTTATTTTCAGCGTTTTCATCCATTTTTGGGGTATTTTCAGGATTCCCATCTGAATTTTGGGGTATTTTCAGGTACTTCCATCCAATTTTTGGGTATTTTCTGCATTCCCATCCATTTTTGGGGTATTTTCAGGTTCTCCCATCCAATTTTTGGGGTAATTTTTGGCTGTTTTGGGTCTTTCTCGTTGTTTTTCAGATATTCTCAGGTGTTCCCATCCAATTTTTGGGTATTTTCAGGTGTTTCCATCCAATTTTTGGGCATTTTCTGGTATTTCCAGCAGATTTTGTGGTATTTTTGGGTGTTCCAAATCCATTTTTTTGGGGTATTTTCAGCGTTTTCATCCATTTTTGGGGTATTTTCAGGTACTTCCAGCTGATTTTTTGGGGTATTTTCAGCATTCCATCCATTTTTGGGTTATTTTCCGGTTTTCACATCCATTTTTGGGGTAATTTTGGCTGTTTTGGGTTTTTCTCGTTGTTTTTCAGACACTCCAGGTGTTCCCATCCAATTTTTGGGGTATTTTTCAGGTGTTCCCATCCCATTTTTGGGGTATTTTCAGCAGTCTCAGCCGATTTTTGGGTTATTTTCCGCCGTTTTTTCGGGTATTTTCAGCATTCCTGGCTGTTTTTGGGGGTGTTTCCATTTGATTTTTGGGTATTTTCAGGTGTTTCCATCCAAATTTGGGTATTTTTGGCATTCCCGTGGTTTTGGGATGTTCCCAGTCGGTTTTTGGGTTGTTTTCAGCCGTTTTTTGGGTTATTTCCGCCGTTTTTTCGGGTATTTTCGGCATTCCCGGCCGGTTTTGGGGTGATTCCATCCAATTTTTGGGGTATTTTCAGGTGTTTCCATCCATTTTTGGGGTATTTTCAGCATTCCCAGCCATTTTTTGGGTTGTTTCCAGTCGGTTTTTGGGTTATTTCCGCCGGTTTTTTGGGTATTTTCAGTATTCCCAGTCGATTTTTGGGTTATTTCCGCCGTTTTTTCGGGTATTTTCAGCATTCCCGGCCGGTTTTGGGGGTATTTTTGGCTGTTTCCATCTGATTTTCAGGTTATTTTCAGCATTCCCGGCCAGTTTTGGGTCATTTCCCGCCGTTTTTGGGTCGTTTTCCGCCGTTTTTGGGTTATTTCAGCCGTTTTTTCGGGTATTTTCAGCATTCCCGGCCGGTTTCGGGGTGTTCCCAGTCGATTTTTGGGTCGTTTTCAGCCGTTTTTGGGTTATTTCAGCCGTTTTTTCGGGTATTTTCGGCATTCCCGGCCGGTTTCGGGGTGTTCCCAGTGGATTTTTGGGTGGTTTTCAGCCGTTTTTGGGGCTCAGGCGCGCAGCAGCTGCTGCAGGTGCGCCCCGCCCGGCAGCGCCCCCCAGCGGCTCCGCAGCCGCAGCGCAGCCGCCGCCACCCGGAAGCGGAGCCACTCCAGCCTGGGGGGGACAGGGGTCACCTGGGGTCACCTGGGGTCACCTGGGGGTCACCTGGGGGTCACCTGGGGGTCACACACACACCTGGGGTCACCTGAGGTCACCTGGGGGTCACTCACACCTGGGTCATCTGGGGGTCACTCACACACCTGGGGTCACCTGAGGTCACCTGGGGGTCACTCACACACCTGGGGTCACCTGGGGGTCACTCACACACCTGGGGTCACCTGAGGTCACACAGACCCCTGGGGGTCACACACACACACCTGGGAGGGGGACAGGGGGCACCGGGGTCACCTGGGGTCATCTGGGGTCACTCACACCTGGGGTCATCTGGGGGTCACTCACACACCAAGGATCACCTGGGGTCACCTGAGGTCACACAGACCCTGGGGGTCACACACACCTGGGGGGGGGACAGGGGGCACCGGGGGCATCTGGGGTCACACACCTGGGGGGTCATCTGGGGGTCACCTTGGGGTCACCTGGGGTCACACACACACACCTGGGGTCACCTGGGGGTCACCTGGGGGGCACCGGGGTCACCTGGGGTCACCTGGGGGTCACACACACACCTGGGGGGGGGAACGGGGGGCACCGGGGTCACCTGGGGTCACCTGGGGGTCACCTGGGGTCACACACACCTGGGGGGGGTCATCTGGGGACAGGGGGGTCACCTGGGGGTCATCTGGGGGGGTCACACACACACCTGGGGTCACCTGAGGGTCACACACACCTGGGGACGGGGGGGGTCACCTGGGGGGGGTCACCTGGGGGTCACACACACACACCTGGGGGGGGGGGGGACAGGGGGGGCCGGGGTCACCTGGGGTCACCGGGGGTCACCTGAGGGTCACTCACACCTGGGGTCACACACACACCTGGGGGTCACACACCTGGGGGGGGGTCATCTGGGGTCACCTGGGGACACGTGGGGTCATCTGGGGGTTGCACACACCTGGGGGGGGTCATCTGGGGTCACTGAGGGTCACACAGACACCTGGGGGTCACACACTCTGGGGGGGGGGGGGGGGACATGGGGGGCACCTGGGGTCACCTGGGGGTCACCTGAGATCACACAGACACCTGGGGTCACACACACACCTGGGGGGGTCATCTGGGGTCACCTGAGGACGGGGGGGGGGGGGTCACCTGGGGGTCATCTGGGGGGTCACACACACACACCTGGGGTCACCTGGGGGTCACACAGACACCTGGGGGTCACACAGACACCTGGGGGTCACACACATCTGGGGGGGGGACATGGGGGGCACCTGGGGTCACCTGGGGGTCACACACACCTGGGACAGGTGGGAGTCACACACCTGGGGGGACAGGTGAGGTCACTGGGGACAGGTGGGGTCACCTGGGGGGGACAGGTGGGGTCACCTGGGGGGGGTCACACCTGAAGGGTCACACACACCTGGGGAGGGTCACACCACACTGGGGGGACAGGTGGGGATCACCTGGGGTCACACACACCTGACGGGGGGGTCGCACACACATCCCCCCTCCTCAACCCCCCTCCCACACCTGAGCCCCTCCCCCTTTGCCCTTCCCCAACCCCTCCCCCCGTGCCCCTCCCCCTCACCCGAGCCCCTCCCCCTCCCACTTAAGCCCCTCCCCCCCCCCGGCCCGATTCTCCACCCAAGCCCCTCCCCCAAACACACCTGGGCCCCTCCCCCACTCTGAACCCCCCATACCTAAACCCCTCCCTCCGCCCTTCCCCCTTCCCCAGCCCCTCCCCCACACCTGAGCCCCTCCCCCTCCCAGCCCCTTCCCTGAGCCCCTCCCCCCACCTCAGCCCCTCCTCCTCTCCCCCACCTCAGCCCCTTTGCCCCGCCCCCTCACCTGAGCGTGTCCCCCCTCCCACCTAAGCCCCTCCCCCACACTTGTGCCCCTCCCCCTTTGCCCCTCCCACATGCCCCGCTGCCTCCCCTTAGCCCCTCCCCCTTAGCCCCGCCCCCCTTAGCCCCTCCCCCCTAGCCCCGCCCCTCCCCCAAGCCCCGTCCCTCACCTTAGCCCCGCCCCTCGCCCATGCCTCTCCCCTTAGCCCCGCCCCTCCCCTTAGCCCCGCCCCTCCCCCAAGCCCCATCCCTCACCTTAGCCCTGCCCCTCGCCTCAGCCCTCCCCATGCCCCTCCCCTCCCCTTAGTCCCTCCCCTTAGCCCCGCCCCTCCCCCAAGCCCCGACCCTCACCTTAGCCCCGCCCCTCGCCTCAGCCCCTCCCCATGCCCCTCCCCTTAGCCCCGCCGCCTCCCCTTAGCCACGCCCCTCCCCCAAGCCCCGCCCACCTTAGCCCCTCCCCCTAGCCCCGCCCCTCCCCCAAGCCCCGTCCCTCACCTTAGCCCCATCCCTCACCTTAGCCCCGCCCCTCGCCTCAGCCCCTCCCATCCATGCCCCTCCCCTTAGCCCCGCCCCCTCCCTTAGCCCCGCCCCTCCCCCCTTAGCCCCGCCCCTCCCGTTAGCCCCGCCCTCACCTCAGCGCCATCTCGAAGCGCAGCCGCTCCCAGCCCAGGTGCAGCCGCTGCCGCAGCGACCGCGCGGGGCCCCCCCGGAGGCGGCTCCAGCTCCGCACGGCGCTGGGGGAGGGGAACGGAACGGGGGCACCTGGGGCACCTGGGCACACCTGGGGGCACCTGGGTGACCCCAAACACACCCAGAGCCCACCTGGGGCACCTGGGGCACCTGGGTGACCCCAAAACACACCCCCAGAGCTCACCTGGGCACACCTGGGAGCACCTGGGCGCACCTGGGTGACCCCAAACACACCCAAAGCCCACCTGGGCACACCTGGGGCACCTGGGTGACCCCAAACACACCCAGAGCCCACCTGGGCACACCTGGGGGCACCTGGGTGACCCCCAAAAACACCCAGAGCTCACCTGGGGCACCTGGGCACACCTGGGTGACCCCGACACACACCCAGAGCTCACCTGGGGGCACCTGAGTGACCCCAAAAACACCCAGAGCCCACCTGGGGGCACCTGAGTGACCCCAAAAACACCCAGAGCTCACCTGGGCACACCTGGGTGACCCCAAACACACCCAGAGCTCACCTGGGCACACCTGGGTGACCCCAAACACACCCAGAGCCCACCTGGGCACACCTGGGGGCACCTGGGTGACCCCAAACACACCCAGAGCCCACCTGGGCACACCTGGGTGCACTGGGCACACCTGGGTGACCCCAAACACACCCAGAGCCCACCTGGACACACCTGGGGCACCTGGGTGACCCCCAAAACACCCAGAGCTCTCCTGGGCACACCTGGGGCACCTGAGTGACCCCAAACACACCCAGAGCCCACCTGGGCACACCTGGGTGACCCCCAAAAACACCCAGAGCCCACCTGGGCGCACCTGGGGGCACCTGGGTGACCCCAAACACACCCAGAGCCCACCTGGGCACACCTGGGTGACCCCCAAACCCCGCAGAGCCCACCTGGGCACACCTGGGGGCACCTGGGTGACCCCCAAACCCCCCAGAGCTCACCTGGGTGACCCCGACACCCCCCAGAGCCCACCTGGGCACACCTGGGTGACCCCCAAAAACACCCAGAGCCCACCTGGGGGCACCTGAGTGACCCCCAAAAACACCCAGAGCCCACCTGGGCACACCTGGGGGCACCTGGGTGACCCCCAAACCCCCCAGAGCCCACCTGGGCACACCTGGGTGACCCCAAAAACACCCAGAGCTCACCTGGGCACACCTGGGCATGCCCAGGATCACCTGAGCTCACCTGAGCTCACCTGAGTGACCTCAAACCCTCCAAAGGTCACCTGAGCTCACCTGGGCACACCTGAGTGACCCCAAAAACACCCAGAGCCCACCTGGGCACACCTGGGTGACCCCAAAAACACCCAGAGCTCACCTGGGCACAACTGGGCATGCCCAGGATCACCTGAGCTCACCTGGGCACACCTGAGTGACCCCAAAAACACCCAGAGCTCACCTGGGCACACCTGGGCAGGCCCAGGATCACCTGAGCTCACCTGAGCTCACCTGGGTGACCCCGACACCCCCTCAGGGCTCACCTGGGCAGACCCAGAGCTCACCTGAGAGACCCCAAAAACACCCAGAGCTCACCTGGGTGACCCCCAAACCCCCCAAAGGTCACCTGAGCTCACCTGGGCACACCTGGCACACACATACACTGACACACAGACACACCTGGGCACACCTGACACACACACATACAGACACATAGACACACCTGGGCACACCCGGTACTCACACATACAGACACACAGACACACCTGGGCACACCTGGGCACACCTATACACACATTTACATACATATACAGACACACAGACACACCTGGGCACACCTGAGACACACATTTACACACACATACAGACACACGTACACCTGGGCGCACCTGGCAGTCTCATACACTGACACACAGACACACCTGGCACACCTGGCACACACTCACCTGCGGGCCATGATGCCGTACCTGTCCGCAGGTGCGCCCAGCGCCCCGTGGACGCTGCGGACGGTGTTGATGTTGCGGAACACGAGCAGCGCTCACCTGGGCACACCTGGGCACACCTGGGCACACACACATACAGACACACAGACACACCTGGGCACACCTGGGCACACATTTACACACATATACAGACACATACAGACACACAGACACACCTGGGCACAACTGGGCACACCTGGCACACACACACACAGACACACAGACACACCTGGGCACACCTGGGCACACCTGGGCACACACATACAGACACACAGACACACCTGGGCACACCCGGCACACATTTACACACGTATACAGACACATACAGACACACAGACACACCTGGGCACACCTGGGCACACCTGGGCACACACACACCCAGACACACAGACACACCTGGGCACACCTGGCACACACACATACAGACACACAGACACACCTGGGCACACCTGGCACACACACATACAGACACACAGACACACCTGGGCACACCTGGGGTGCATACTTACATACATTTACATACACAGACACACCTGAGACACACATTTACACACATATACAGGCACACAGACACACCTGGGCACACCTGGGCACACAAACACACACACACAGACACACCTGGGCACACCTGGCACACTCATACACTGACACCCAGACACACCTGGACACACCTGGGCACACCTGGGCACACATATACACACATTTACACACATATACAGACACACAGACATACCTGGGCACACCTGGCACATACACATTTACAGACACACTGGGGCACACCTGGCACACACTCACCTGCGGGCCATGATGCCGTACCTGTCCGCAGGTGCGCCCAGCGCCCCGTGGACACTCCTGACCGTGTTGATGTTGCGGAACACGAGCAGCGCTCACCTGGGCACACCTGGCACACATTTACACACACATACAGACACACAGACACACCTGGGAACACCTGGGCACCCCTGGCACACACATACAGACACACAGACACACCTGGACACACCTGGGCACACCTGGCACTCACACATACAGACACACAGACACACCTGGGCACACCTGGGCACACCTGGGCACACACATACAGACACACAGACACACCTGGGCACACCTGGGCACACCTGAGACACACATTTACACACATATACAGACACACACGTACACCTGGGCGCACCTGGCACTCTCATACACTGACACCCAGACACACCCGGGCACACCTGGGCACACACAGACGTGTCTCACCTGCGGGCCATGATGCCGTACCTGTCCGCAGGTGCGCCCAGCGCCCCGTGGACACTGCGGACGGTGTTGATGTTGCGGAACACGAGCAGCGCTCACCTGGGCACACCTGGCACTCACACATACACTGCCACACAGACACACCTGGGCACACCTGGGCACACATTTACACACACATACAGACACACAGGTACACCTGGGCGCACCTGGGCACACCTGTCACTCACACATACAGACACACCTGGGCACACCTGGGCACACCTATACACACATATACAGACACATACAGACACACAGACACACCTGGGCACACCTGTCACTCACACATACACACACAAACACACCTGGGCACACCTGGGCACACATTTACACACATTTACAGACACACAGACACACCTGGACACACCTGGCCCACACATTTACACACACAGACACACCTGGCACACACACACACGTGTCTCACCTGCGGGCCATGATGCCGTACCTGTCCGCAGGTGCGCCCAGCGCCCCGTGGACGCTGCGGACGGTGTTGATGTTGCGGAACACGAGCAGCACTCACCTGGGCACACCTGGGCACACCTGTCATACACATTTACAGGCACACTGACACACCTGGGCGCACCTGGGGCGCATACTTACATACATTTACATACACAGACACACCTGGCCACACATTTACACACATTTACAGGCACACTGACACACCTGGGCACACCTGGCACACACTCACCTGCGGGCCATGATGCCGTACCTGTCCGCAGGTGCGCCCAGCGCCCCGTGGACGCTGCGGACGGTGTTGATGTTGCGGAACACGAGCAGCATGGGCCGCGGCAGCTGGCGCAGCACCTGCACCATGTGCGGGAAGCGCCGCGCCGCCATGCCCCGCAGGTACTCGCGCTCCTCGGCGCTCAGGTGCCCCTCGGGCGCGCCCCGCAGCGGGCGGGCGGGGCCGGGCGGCGCCTCCGGGCGGGGCTCGGCCAGGTGAGAGCCCGGCGGGCCCAGCAGGCGCGAGTCGCGGCTCAGGGGGCGCTGCAGCAGCATCTCCGAGAAGAGCAGGTAGTCTGGGGGGGACAGGGAACGGACAGGTGAGCTCCAGGTGTGCCCAGGTGTGCCCAGGTAACCCCAGGTGTGCCCAGGTGATCTCAGATGACCCCCACGTGATCCTCAGGTAACCCCAGGTGACCCCCAGGTGTGCCCAGGTGTGCCCAGGTAACCCCAGAGGTGCAGCAGCATCTCCGAGAAGAGCAGGTAGTCTGGGGGGGACAGGGAACAGACAGGTGAGCTCCAGGTGTGCCCAGGTGTGCCCAGGTGTGCCCAGGTAACCCCAAGGTGCCCCAGGTGTGCCCAGGTGTGCCCAGGTGTGCCCAGGTAACCCCAGGTGATCTCAGATGACCCCCACGTGATCCTCAGGTAACCCCAGGTGACCCCCAGGTGTGCCCAGGTAACCCCAGAGGTGCCCCAGGTAACCCCAGGTAACCCCAGGTGTGCCCAGGTGTGCCCAGGTAACCCCAGGTAGCCTCAAGGTGACCCCAGGTGTGCCCAGGTAACCCCAGGTGTGCCCAGGTGTGCCCAGGTAACCCCAGAGGTGCAGCAGCATCTCCGAGAAGAGCAGGTAGTCTGGGGGGACAGGGAACGGACAGGTGAGCTCCAGGTGTGCCCAGGTAACCCCCAAGTGTGCCCAGGTAACCCCAGGTAACCTCAAGGTAACCCCAAGTGTGCCCCAGGTGAGCTCCAGGTGTGCCCAGGTGTGCCCAGGTAATCCCAGGTGTGCCAGGTAACCCCAGGTGTGCCCAGGTGTGCCCAGGTAACCCCAGGTGTGCCCAGGTGTGCCCAAGTAACCCTAGAGGTGCCCCAGGTGTGCCCACGTAACCCCAGGTAGCCTCAAGGTAACCCCAGGTAACCCCAGGTAACCCCAGGTGTGCCCAGGTAACCCAGGTGTGCCCAGGTAACCCCAAGGTGCCCCAGGTGTGCCCAGGTAACCCCAGAGGTGCCTCAGGTGTGCCCATGTAACCCCAGGTAGCCTCAAGGTAACCCCAGGTGTACCCAGGTGTGCCCAGGTAACCCCAGAGGTGCCCCAGGTGTGCCCAGGTAACCCCAGGTAGCCTCAAGGTAACCCCAAGGTGCCCCAGGTGAGCTCCAGGTGTGCCCAGGTGTGCCCAGGTAACCCCAGAGGTGCAGCAGCATCTCCGAGAAGAGCAGGTAGTCTGGGGGGCACAGGGAACGGACAGGTGAGCTCCAGGTGTGCCCACGTGTGCCCAGGTAACCCCAGGTGTGCCCCAGGTGTGCCCAGGTAACCCCAGGTGTGCCCAGGTGTGCCCAGGTAACCCCAGGTGTGCCCAGGTGTGCCCAGGTGTGCCCAGAGGTGCAGCAGCATCTCCGAGAAGAACAGGTAGTCTGGGGGGGGACAGGGAACGGACAGGTGAGCTCCAGGTGTGCCCACGTGTGCCCAGGTGTGCCCAGGTAACCCCAGGTGATCTCAGATGACCCCCACGTGATCCTCAGGTAACCCCAGGTGACCCCCAGGTGTGCCCAGGTGAGCTCCAGGTGTGCCCAGGTAACCCCCAAGTGTGCCCAGGTAACCCCAGGTCACCCCCAGGTGTGCCCAGGTGTGCCCAGGTAACCCCAGAGGTGCAGCAGCATCTCCGAGAAGAGCAGGTAGTCTGGGGGGGGACAGGGAACGGACAGGTGAGCTCCAGGTGTGCCCACGTGTGCCCAGGTAACCCCAGGTAGCCTCAAGGTAACCCCAAGGTGCCCCAGGTGAGCTCCAGGTGTGCCCAGGTGTGCCCAGGTAACCCCAGGTGTGCCCAGGTAACCCCAGAGGTGCCCCAGGTGTGCCCAGGTAACCCCAGGTAGCCTCAAGGTAACCCCAAGGTGCCCCAGGTGTGCCCAGGTGTGCCCAGGTAACCCCAGAGGTGCCCCAGGTAACCCCAGGTGTGCCCAGGTGACCCCCAGGTGTGCCCAGGTGTGCCCAGGTACCCCCAGGTAGCCTCAAGGTAACCCCAAGGTGCCCCAGGTGCCCCCCAGGTGTGCCCAGGTGATCTCAGGTGACCCCAGGTAACCCCAGGTGATCTCAGATGACCCCATGTGATCCTCAGGTAACCCCAGGTGTGCCCAGGTACCCCCAGGTAACCCCAAGGTGCCCCAGGTGTTGCCCAGGTGTGTCCAGGAACCTCCAGGTGCCCCCCAGGTGTGCCCAGGTGTGTCCAGGAACCCCCAGGTAACCCCAAGGTGCCCCAGGTGTCCCCAGGTGTGCCCAGGTAATCCCAGGTACCCCCAGGTAGCCCCAAAGTGACCCCAAGGTGCCCCAGGTGTGCCCCAGTGTGCCCAGGTAACCCCAGGTAAACCCAGGTGTGCCCAGGTGAACCTCAGGTAACCCCCAGGTGCCCCAGGTACCCCCCAGGTGTGCCCAGGTAATGCCCAGGTAACCTCCACATCTTTGGGGTCCCCTCCCCCCATTTTTGGGGTTATTTTGGGGTTATTTAGGGTCCATTTTTGGGGTTATTTTGGGGTTATTCAGGGTCCATTTTTGGGGTTATTTTGGGGTTATTTTGGGGTTATTTAGGGCCCATTTTTGGGGTTATTTTGGGGTTATTTAGGGTCCATTTTTGGGGTTATTTAGGGCCCATTTTGGGGTTATTTTGGGGTTATTCAGGGCCCATTTTTGGGGTTATTTTGGGGTTATTTTGGGGGTATTTAGGGTCCATTTTTGGGGTTAATTTGGGGTTATTTAGGGCCCATTTTTGGGGTTAATTTGGGATTATTTAGGGCCCATTTTGGGGTTATTTTGGGGTTATTTAGGGTCCATTTTTGGGGATTTTCAGGGATATTTTGGGGTTATTCAGGGTCCATTTTTGGGGTTATTTGGGGGTTATTCAGGGTCCATTTTTAGGGTTATTTTGGGGTTATTTGGGGTCCATTTTTGGGGTTATTCAGGGCCCATTTTGGGGTTATTTTTGGGGTTATTTTGGGGTTATTTAGGGTCCATTTTGGGGTTATTTTGGGGTTATTCAGGGCCCATTTTTGGCGTTATTTTTGGGATTATTCAGGGCCCATTTGGGGGTTATTTTTGGGATTAATTTGGGGTTATTTTTGGCCCATTTTTGGGTTTATTTTGGGGTTATTTAGGGTCCATTTTTGGGGTTATTTTGGGTTATTTAGGGTCCATTTTTGGGGTTATTTTGGGTTTATTTGGGGTCCATATTTAGGATTATTTTGGGGTTATTTTGTGTCCGTTTTTGGGGTTATTTTGGGGTTATTTAGGGTCCATTTTTGGGGTTATTTTGGGGTTATTTAGAGTCCGTTTTTGAGCTTCATTTTTGGGGTTATTTAGGGTTCTATTTTGGGGCTATTTTGGGGTTATTTAAGGTCCATTTTTGGCATTATTTTGGGGTTATTTAAAATCCATTTTTGGGGTTATTTATGGTTCGTTTTTGGGGCTATTTTGGGGTTATTCCAGGTCCATTTTTGGGGTTATTTTGGGGTTATTTTGGGTTTATTTGGGGTTATTTAGGGTCCATTTTTGGGGTTCTTTTGGGGTTTATTTGGGGTTATTTAGGGTCCATTTTTGGGGTTATTTTGGGGTTATTTAGGGCCCATTTTGGGGTTATTTTGGGGTTATTTAGGGTCCATTTTTGGGGTTATTTTGGGGTTATTTAGGGTTCTATTTTGGGTTTATTTTGGGGTTATTTAGGGTCCATTTTTGGGGTTCTTTTGGGGTTTATTTGGGGTTATTTAGGGTCCATTTCTAGGGTGCATTTTTGGGGTCATTTAGGGTCCATTTTTGGGGTTATTTAGGGTCCATTTTTGGGGTTATTTTGGGGTTATTTAGGGTCCATTTTTGGGATTATTTTGGGGTTATTTAGGGTCCATTTTTGGGGTTATTTTGGGGTTATTTAGGGCCCATTTTGGGGTTATTTTGGGGTTATTTTGGGGGTATTCAGGGTCCATTTTTGGGGTTATTTTGGGCATATTTAGGATCCATTTTTGGGGTTATTTGGGATTATTTAGGGTCCATTTTTGGGGTTATTCACGGTCCATTTTTCGGGTTATTCTGGGGTTTTTCACGGTCCATTTTGAGATTATTTTGGGGTTGTTTAGGATCCATTTTGGGGTTATTTTGGGGTTATTCCAGATCCATTTTTGGGGTTATTTTGGGGTTATTTAAGATTCATTTTTGGGGTTATTCAGGGTCCATTTTTGGGGTTATTTTGGGGTTATTTAGGGCCCATTTTTGGGGTTAATTTGGGGTTATTTAGGGCCCATTTTTGGGGTTATTTTGGGGTTATTCAGGGCCCATTTTGGGGTTAATTTGGGATCATTTAGGGCCCATTTTGGGGTTATTTAGGGGCCATTTTGGGGTTAGTTTGGGATTATTTAGGGCCCATTTTTGGGGTTACTTAGGGCCCATTTTTGGGGTTAATTTGGGGTTATTTTGGGGTTATTTAGGGCCCATTTTGGGGTTATTTTGGGGTTATTCAGGGCCCATTTTTGGGGTTATTTTTGGGGTTAATTTGGGGTTATTCAGGGCCCATTTTTGGGGTTATTTTGGGGTTATTTAGGGCCCATTTTGGGGTTATTTTGGGGTTATTCAGGGCCCATTTTTGGGGTTAATTTGGGGTTATTCCGGATCCATTTTTGGGGTTAATTTGGGGTTAATTTGGGATTATTCAGGGCCCATTGGGGGTTATTTTTGGGGTTATTTTGGGGTTATTCAGGGCCCATATTTAGGATTATTTTGGGCTTATTTAGGGTCCATATTTAGGATAATTTTGGGCTTATTTTGGGTTCATTTTTGGGTTATTTAGGGCCCATTTTGGGGTTATTTTTGGGGGGTCTCACCCTTCACCCCCAGCTCCTCCGCCCGCTCCCTCATCCCGTCGTGGTCGCGCATCACGATCGATCTCCAGAGCCCGCACAGCGACACCCGGTCCCTGCATTGGGGGGACAGAGGGGTTTTGGGGTCCCCCCGAGGATTTTGGGGTCCCCCCGAGGATTTTGGGGACCCCCACCCAAATTTCGGGACCCCCCAGATTTAAGAATCCCTCAAATTTCAAGATTTCCCCTCTGATTTTGGGGTTTTTTTCCCACAATTTTGGGATTTTCCCTTTTATTTTGGGGTCCCCCCGAGGATTTTGGGGACCCCCACCCAAATTTCGGGACCCCCCAGATTTGAGGACCCCTCGAATTTCGGGGTTTTCCTCCCTGGTTTTGGGGTTTTTTCCCCCCAATTTTGGGATTTTCCCTTTTATTTTGGGGTCCCCCCGAGGATTTTGGGGACCCCCACCCAAATTTCGGGACCCCCAGATTTGAGAATCCCTCAAATTTCAGGATTTCCCCTCTGATTTTGGGGTTTTTTCCCCCAATTTTGGGATTTTCCCTTTTATTTTGGGGTCCCCCCGGCGGTTTTGGGGATCCCACTGAGGTTTTTGGGGATCCCTCGAATTTGGGGACCCCCCAGATTTGGGGGTTTCCTTCCTGGTTTTGGGGTCTCTCCCCAATTTTGGGATTTTCCCCTTTATTTTAGGGGACCCCCAGATTTTAGGACCCCTCACGAATTTTGGGGACCCCCCACCCGAATTTGGAGATTTCCTCTCTGGTTTTTGGGGTGTTCCCCCCCAATTTTGGGATTTTCCCCTTCATTTTGGGGTTCCCCCCCCTTCCCCCCAGAGGTCTTGGGGACCCCCTGATTTTGGGGAACCCACCCTGGTTTTGGGGTCCCCCCCGTGGTTTTGGGCCGATTTTGGGCTCCCCCCCAGTTTTGGGGTCCCCCTGGGATTTTTGGGTTCTCTCCAATTTTAGGATTTTTTTCCCCCTCAGTTTTGGGGTCCCCCCCTGGATTTGGGGTCGCCCTCTGGGATTTTGGGATTTTTCCACCTGGTTGAGGGGTCCCATCCCCGGTTTTGGGGTTCCCCCCGGGTTTTGGGGTCCCCCTGGGGCAGTTTTGGGATTTCCCCATGGAAATTTTTGGGGTCCCCCCCAGGGGTTTTGGGATTTTCCAGGGAATTTTGGGGTCCCCCGGGTCACTTTTCTTCCCCTACCCCATTTTTGGGGTGCCCCCGGTGATTTTTGGGGTCCCTTCTGATATTTTGGGGTTCCCTCCAGTTTTAAGATTTACCCCCCAATTTTTGGGGTTCTTCGGGTGATTTTGAGCCAATTTTGAATCAATTTTGAGCCAATTTTGGGCCAATTTTTGTGGGGTTTTTTTTTGCCCCCCCACCGGGTCCCTTTTTTCCCCCCCATTTTTGGGGTGCCCCTGGTCAATTTTAGGGTCCCCCCGAAATTTTGGGGTCCCCCCAGTTTTGGGATTTACCCCCCCAATTTTGGGTTCTTCAGGTGATTTTGAGCCAATTTTCAGCCAATTCTGGGCCAATTTTTGTGGGGTTTTTTCCTCCCCCCCATTTTTGGGGTGCCCCGGTGATTTTTGGGGTCCCCCGGGTCAGTTTTGGGGTCCCCTCATTTCTAGAATTCTCCCCCCAATTTTGGGTTCTTCTGCTGATTTTGAGCCAATTTTGAATCAATTTTGGGCCAATTTTTGTGGGGGTTTTTTTGGACCCCCCATTTTTGGGGTCCCCCCGTTGATTTTTGGGGTCCCCCTGAATTTTTGGGGTCCCCTCAGTTTTAGGATTTTCCCCCAATTTTTGGGTTCTTCCAGTGATTTTGAGCCAATTTTGAGCCAATTCTGGGCCAATTTTTGTGGGGTTTTTTTGCCCCCTGGGTCCCTTTTTTGCCCCCCATTTTTGGGGTACCCCGGTGATTTTTGGGGTCCCCCTGAAATTTTGGGGTCCCCCTCAGTTTTGGGATTTCCCCTCCAATTTTTGGGTTCTTCTGGTGATTTTGAGCCAATTTTGGGCCAATTTTTGTGGGTTTTTTTGCCCCCCAGGTGCCTTTTTCCCCCCCATTTTTGGGGTCCCCCTGGTCAATTTTAGGGTCCCCCTGAAATTTTGGGTCCCCCTCAGTTTTGGGAATTTCCCTCCAATTTTTGGGTTCTTCCAGTGATTTTGAGCCAATTTTGGGCCAGTTTTTGTGGGGTTTTTTTTGCCCCCCATTTTTGGGGTGCCCCCGGTGATTTTTGGGGTCCCCCGGGTCAGTTTTGGGGTCCCCTCACTTCTAGAATTCTCCCCCCCAATTTTGGGTTCTTCTGCTGTTTTTGAGCCAATTTTGAGCCAATTTTGGGCCAATTTTTGTGGGGTTTTTTTGCCCCCCCGGGTCCCTTTTTTGCCCCCCATTTTTGGGGTGCCCCCGGTGATTTTTGGGGTCCCCCGGGTCAGTTTTGGGGTCCCTCACTTTTAGAATTCTCCCCGCCAATTTTGGGTTCTCCTGCTGTTTTTGGAGCAATTTTGAGCCAATTTTGGACCAATTTTTGTGGGGTTTTTTTGCCCCCCGGGTCCCTTTTTTGCCCCCCATTTTTGGGGTCCCCCCGTTGATTTTTGGGGTCCCCCCCGAGTCAGTTTTGGGGTCCCCCTCAGTTTTAGGATTTCCCCCCCAATTTTTGGGTTCTTCAGGTGATTTTGAACCAATTTTGAGCCAATTTTGGGCCATTTTTGTGGGGGTTTTTTTGCCCCCCATTTTTGGGGTGCTCCAGATAATTTTTGGGGTCCACCTGAAATTTTGGGGTCCCCCTCAGTTTTGGGAATTTCCCTCCAATTTTTGGGTTATTCAAGTGATTTTGAGCCAATTTTGAGCCAATTTTGGGCCAATTTTTGTGGGGTTTTTTTGGACCCCCCATTTTTGAGGTGCCCCCGGTTATTTTTGGGGTCCCCCTGAAATTTTGGGGTCTCCCCCAGTTTTGGGATTTCCCCCCCAATTTTTGGGTTCTTCGGGTGATTTTGAGCCAATTTTGGGCCAATTTTTGTGGGGTTTTTTTGCCCCCCCCCAGTCCCTTTTTTCCCCCCCCATTTTTGGGGTACCCCGGTGATTTTTGGGGTTCCCCTGAAATTTTGGGGTCCCCCTCAGTTTTGGGATTTCCCCTCCAATTTTTGGGCTTTTCGGGTGATTTTGAACCAATTTTGAGCCAATTTTGGGCCAGTTTTTGTGGGGTTTTTTTGCCCTCCCATTTTTAGGGTGCCCCCGGTGATTTTTGGGGTGCCCCGGGTCAGTTTTGGGGTCCCTCACTTTTAGAATTGTCCCCCCCCCCAATTTTGGGTTCTTCTGCTGTTTTTGGGCCAATTTTGAATCAATTTTGAGCCAATTTTGTGTCAATTTTGGGCCAATTTTGGGCCAATTTTTGTGGTTTTTTTTTTTTGCCCCTCCATTTTTGGGGTGCCCCCGGTGATTTTTGGGGTCCCCCGGGTCAGTTTTGGGGTCCCCTCACTGTTAGAATTCCTCCCCCCCAATTTTGGGTTCTCCTGCTGATTTTGAGCCATTTTTGAGCCAATTTTGGGGCCAATTTTTGTGGGGTTTTTTTTTCGCCCCCATTTTTGGGGTGCCCCGGTGATTTTTGGGGTCCCCCTGAAATTTTGGGGTCCCCCTCAGTTTTGGGATTTCCCCTCCAATTTTTGGGTTCTTCTGCTGTTTTTGGGCCAATTTTGAGCCAATTTTGGGCCAATTTTTGTGGGGTTTTTTTCGCCCCCATTTTTGGGGTGCCCCCGGTTATTTTTGGGGTTCCCCTGATATTTTGGGGTCCCCTCAGTTTTGGGATTTCCCCTCCAATTTTTGGGTTCTTCAGGTGATTTTGAACCAATTTTGGGCCAATTTTGAGCCAATTTTGGGCCAGTTTTTGTGGGGTTTTTTTGCCCCCCATTTTTGGGGTGCCCCCGGTGATTTTTGGGGTCCCCCGGGTCAGTTTTGGGGTCCCTCACTTTTAGAATTGTCCCCCCCCCCAATTTTGGGTTCTTCTGCTGTTTTTGGGCCAATTTTGAGCCAATTTTGGGCCAATTTTTGTGGGGTTTTTTTGCCGCCCCCCGGGTCCCTTTTTTGCCCCCCGATTTTTGGGGTACCCCGGTGATTTTTGGGGTCCCCTTGAAATTTTGGGGTCCCCCTCAGTTTTAGGATTTTTCCCCCAATTTTTGGGTTCTTCCGGTGATTTTGAACCAATTTTGGACCAATTTTTGTGGGGTTTTTTCCTCCCCCCCATTTTTGGGGTGCCCCCGGTGATTTTTGGGGTCCACCTGAAATTTTGGGGTCCCCCTCAGTTTTGGGATTTCCCCTCCAATTTTTGGGTTCTTGGGGTGATTTGAGCCAATTTTGAGCCAATTTTGAGCCAATTTTGAGCCAATTTTGGGCCAATTTTTGTGGGGTTTTTTTTTGCCCCCCCATTTTTGGGGTGCCCCCGGTGATTTTTGGGGTCCCCCCCCGGGGCGGTTTTGGGGTCTCACCTCTCGCTCAGGGTCTCGTACAGGCCGTGGTCCAGCAGCACCAGCTGTGCCCGCCCGTCGGGGCCGCGCTGAACCAAAACTGACAGGGGGGCGAAATTTGGGGGGACCCCCGGGTTTGGGGGGACCCCCGGGTTTGGAGGGACCCCCACCCCAATTAGCGACTCCTCCCCAATTAGGGACCCCCACCCCAATTAGGGACCCCCACCCCAATTAGCGACCCCTCCCCTGGCATTTTTTGGGGTCCCCCCTAATTCTGGGCTCCCCCCTAATTTTGAGATTCTCCCCAGTTTTGGGATTTTCCCCCTCAGTTTTGGGGTCCCGCTGCCAATTTTTGGGTCCCCCCCCTTATTTTGGGGTTTCCCCTCCCTGGTTTTGGGGGTCCCCCCCCCCAAATTTTGGGGTCCCAAATTTTGGGTTCCCCCCAATTTTAGGGGTCCCCATGAATTTTGGGGTCCCCCCCCGGATTTCGGGGTCCCCATGAATTTCGGGGTCCCCGTTACCGTTGCCCGGGTGCGGATCCGCGTGGATGAAGCCGGTGTAGAAAATCTGCTCGGCAAAAACCTGGATCAGCTTCTCTGCGGTCTGGGGGGGGAAATAGGGGGGTTTAGGAACCCCAAAAATGACAAAAATCACCCCAAAAATCCCCTGGATCAGCTTCTCTGCGGTCTGGGGGGGAAATTGGGGATTTAGGAACCCCAAAAACCCCAAAAATCACCCCAAAATCCCCTGAATGAGGTTCTCTGCGGTCTGGGGGTGGGATTGGGGGATTTAGGAACCCCAAAAATCCCCTGGATCAGCTTCTCTGCGGTCTGGGGGTGGGATTGGGGGGTTTAGGAACCCCAAAAATGACAAAAATCACCCCAAAAATTCACTAAATCCCCTGGATCAGCTTCTCTGCGGTCTGGGGGGGAAATTGGGGATTTAGGAACCCCAAAAACCCCAAAAATCACCCCAAAAATCCCCTGGATCAGCTTCTCTGCGGTCTGGGGGAATTTAGGAGATTTAGGAACCCCAAAAATGTGAAAAATCACCCCAAAATATCCCTAAAATCCCCTGGATCAGCTTCTCTGCGGTCTGGGGGTGGGATTTAGGAACCCCAAAAATGACAAAAATCACCCCAAAATATCCCTAAAATCCCCTGGATCAGCTTCTCTGCGGTCTGGGGGTGGGATTGGGGGATTTAGGAACCCCAAAAATGCCAAAAATCCCCCCAAAAATGCCCTGGATCAGCTTCTGTAAATTCTGGGGGAATTTAGGGGATTTAGGAACCCCAAAAACCCCAAAAATCACCCCAAAATATCCCTAAAATCCCTGGATCAGCTTCTCTGCGCTCTGGGGGGGGGGAAATAGGGGATTTAGGAACCCCAAAAACCCCAAAAATCACCCCAAAACCCCAAAAATCACCCCAAAAATCCCCTGGATCAGCTTCTCTGCGGTCTGGGGGTGGAAATTGGGGGATTTAGGAACCCTCAAAACCCCAAAAATCACCCCAAAATATCCCTAAAACCCCCTGGATCAGCTTCTCTGCGGTCTGGGGGGGGAAATTGGGGGTTTAGGAACCCCAAAAATGACAAAAATCACCCCAAAAATCACCCCAAAAAAAGCCCTGGATCAGCTTCTATGAGTTCTGTGAGGATTAAGGGATTTAGGAACCCCAAAAATGCCAAAAATCCCCCCAAAAATGCCCAAAATGTCCCTAAAATCCCCTGGATCAGCTTCTCTGCGGTCTGAGGGGGGAAATAGGGGGGTTTAGGAACCCCAAAAACCCCAAAAATCACCCCAAAAAAGCCCTGGATCAGCTTCTGTGAATTCTGGGAGGATTTAGGAACCCCAAAAACCCCTAAAATCCCTTGGGGACACCCCCAAATCCCCTCTGGATGTTCCCCAATCCCTCGGCCCTCCCTGGGGACACCCCCAAATCCCCCCTGGATGTCCCCAAATCCCCTCGGACCCCATTGGGGACCCCTCTGGACACCCCCAAATTCCCCTTTGGATGTTCCCAAATCCCCTCGGACCCCCCTGGACACCCCCAAATTTCCCTGGATGTCCCCAAATCCCCCCTGAATGTCCCCAAATCCCCTCGGCCGCCCCTGGGGACACCCTCAAATCCCCCCCGGATGTCCCCAAATCCCCCCTGGGTGTCCCCAAATCCCCTTGAGGTGTCCCTAAATCCCCTTGGACCCCCCTGGACACCCCAAATCCCCCCTGGGTGTCCCCAAATCCCCCAGATGTCCCCAAATCCCCTCGGCCCCCCCTGGGGACACCCCCAAATCCCCTCTGGATGTCCCCAAATCCCCCCTGGATGTCCCCAAATCCCCTTGGGATGTCCCCAAATCCCCTCGGCCCCCCCTGGACACCCCCAAATTTCCCTGGATGTCCCCAAATCCCCCCCTGAATGTCCCCAAATCCCCTCGGACCCCCCTGGACACCCCCAAATCCCCCCTGGATGTCCCCAGTCCCCTCGGGATGTCCCCAGTGTCCCCAGATGTCCCCAAATCCCCTCGGTGTCCCCAAACCCCAGGTGTCCCCAATGTCCCCAATGTCCCCAATCCCCCCAATGTCCCCCAATGTCCCCAATGTCCCCCCAATGTCCCCAATGTCCGCAATCCCCCGGATGTCCCCAATGTCCCCCCAATGTCCCCCCACTGTCCCCAATCGCCCCAATGTCCCCAATCCCCCAATGTCCCCAATCCCCCAATGTCCCCAGTTTGTCACTGATGTATCTCAGGCCCAGCCCCACGGCTCGGATCCCCTCAGTGTCCCCAATGTCCCCCAATGTCCCCCAATGTCCCAAATCCCCCCAATGTCCCCAATGTCCCCAATCCCCCCAATGTCCCCAATCCCCCCAATGTCCCCACTGTCCCCAATCCCCCCACTGTCCCCAATGTCCCCCAATGTCCCCCAATGTCCCCAATGTCCCCCACTGCCCCCAATGTCCCCCAGTGTCCCCAATCCCCCCAATGTCCCCCAATGTCCCCAATGTCCCCCCAATGTCCCCATTGTCCCCAATCCCCCCAATGTCCCCACTGTCCCCACTGTCCCCAATCCCCCCACTGTCCCCAGATGTCCCCAATGTCCCCAGTGTCACTGACGTCTCTCAGGCCCAGCCCCATGGCTCGGATCCCCTGGGTGTCACCAATCCCCCCAATGTCCCCAAACCCCCCATTGTCCCCATTGTCCCCAATGTCCCCAGTTTGTCACTGACGTCTCTCAGGCCCAGCCCCATGGCTCGGATCCCCTCCACGTTGGTGATCTTGCAGCCCTCGCAGAAATCGGCCGTGAGAACGCGCTGGGGACGGACGGACGGACAGACAGGGACAGGGGGGACAGACAGGGACAGACAGGGGACACAGGGGACAGTGGGGACAGTGGGGACAGTGGGGACAGACAGAGGAACAGACAGAGGGACAGACAGGGGACACAGGGGACAGTGGGGACAGTGGGGACAGCAGGGACACGGGACAGACAGATAGGGGACAGAGGGGAAAATGGGGATAATGGGGACAGTGGGGACAGTGGGGACGGACAGAGGGACAGACAGAGGGACAGACAGAGGGACAGTGGGGACAGCAGGGACACAGGGGACAGAGGGACAGACAGACAAGGATGGACAAGGGACACAGGGGACAGTGGGGACAGTGGGGACAGGGACATAGAGAAGGGACACAGGGGACAGACAGACAGGGGACAGAGGAGACAATGGGGATAATGGGGACACAGGGGACAGACAGAGAGACAGACAGGGACAGACAAGGACAGACAGGGGACAATGGGGACAGGGGGGGACAGGGACATAGAGAAGGGACACAGGAGACAGACAGGGGACAGAGGGAACAATGGGGCCAGGGACACACAGGGGACAATGGGGACAGAAATGGGGACAGGGATGGGGACAGGGAGGGGGACAGAAGGGACAATGACAAGGGACAGGGATGGGACAGAAATGGGGACAGGGACAGGGATGGGGACAGGGATGGGGACAAACAGGGACAGGGATGGGGACAGGGGACAATGGGGACAGAGAGGACAGGGATGGGGACAGAGGTGACAAGGGGACAGGGATGGGGACAGGGGACAAGTGGGATGGGGGGATAGGGGACAGAGGGGACAATGGGGACAGGGGCACACAGGGGACAGTGGGGACATGACAGGGGACAGGGAGCAGACACAAGGACAGGGACAGGGATGGGGACAGCAGTGGCACAGAGAGGGGATGGGGACAATGGGACAGGAAGGGGACAGGGACAGCAATGGGGACAGGGTGGGGACAGAGGACAGGGACACAGAGGGGACAACGGGGACAATGGGGACAGTGGGGACAGGGACATAGAGAGGGGACACAGGGGACAGACAGAGGGACAGACGGACAGGGACAGAGAGAGGGCACAGGGGACAATGGGGACAGAAGGGACAATGGGGACAGGGACAGACAGGGGGCACACAGGGCACAGGGATGGCACAGAAGGGACAGCAATGGGGACAGGGACAGGGGACACAGGGACAGGGACAGGGACACAGGGACACAGGGACACAGGGACAGGCACAGGGACAGGGGACACAGGGACAGGGACAGGGACAGGGGACACAGGGACATCCAGGGGACACAGGGACAGGCACAGGGGACACAGGGGACACAGGGACAGGGACAGGGACAGGGGACACAGGGACAGGGGACACAGGGACAGGGACAGGGACAGGGACAGGGACACAGGGACAGGGACAGGGACACAGGGACACAGGGACACAGGGACAGGGACAGAGACACAGGGACACAGGGACACAGGGACAGGGACAGGGACACAGGGACAGGGACACAGGGACAGGGACACAGGGACAGGGACAGGGACACAGGGACACAGGGACAGGGACAGGGACAGGGACACAGGGACACAGGGACACAGGGACAGGGACAGGCACAGGGACACAGGGACACAGGGACACAGGGACAGGGACACAGGGACAGGGACACAGAGACAGGGACAGGGACAGGGACAGGGACAGGCACAGGGACACAGGGACAGGGACACAGGGACAGGGACACAGGGACAGGGACACAGGGACAGGGACAGGGACAGGGACAGGGACAGGGACACAGGGACAGGGACACAGGGACACAGGGACAGGGACAGGGACAGGGACAGGGACAGGGGACACAGGGACACAGGGACAGGGACACAGAGATGTCATTGCAGGTGACACCGGCCCGGCCCTGTCCCCTCCCGCTGCCACCGCCCGCTGTGCCTGTGCCCAACGGCCCCACCTGGGGCAGCGTGCCCAGGTGTGCCCAGGTGTGCCCAGGTGTGCCCAGGTGTGCCCAGGTGTGTCTGTGTGTATCCCAGGTGTGCCCAGGTGTATCCCAGGTGTATCCCAGGTGTATCCCAGCTCTATCCCAGGTGTATCCCAGGTGTGCCCATGTGTGCCCAGGTGTGCCCAGGTGTGTCTGTGTGTATCCAGTTGTGTACCCCAGGTGTATCCCAGGTGTACCCAGGTGTGCCCAGGTGTATCCCAGGCGTGCCCAGGTGTGTCCAGGTGTGTCTGTGTGTATCCCAGGTGTGCCCCAGGTGTGTTTGTGAGTGCCCAGGTGTGCCCAGGTGTGTGTGTGGTTATTCCCAGGTGTATCCCAGGTGTATCCCAGGTGTATCCCAGGTGTGCCCAGGTGTGTCTGTGTGTACCCAGGTGTACCCAGCTCTATCCCAGGTGTGCCCAGGTGTTCCCAGGTGTGCCCAGGTGTGTCTGTGTGTATCCAGGTGTATCCCAGGTGTGTCTCACCTTGCTGCAGTGCCCCCAGTGCACCCTGGGCACCCTCACCCCCCGCAGGTGCCCCAGGTCTGTGCCCAGGTGTGCCCAGGTGTGTCTGTGGGTATCCCAGGTGTACCCAGGTGTATCCCAGGCGTGCCCAGGTGTGCCCAGGTGTGTCTGTGTGTACCCAGGTGTACCCAGCTCTATCCCAGGTGTGCCCAGGTGTGCCCAGGTGTTCCCAGGTGTGCCCAGGTGTGTCTGTGTGTATCCCAGCTCTATGCCAGGTGTGCCCATGTGTGCCCAGCTGTGCCCAGGTGTATCCCAGGTGTGTCTCACCTTGCTGCAGTGCCCCCAGTGCACCCGGGGCACCCTCACCCCCCGCAGGTGCCCCAGGTCTGTGCCCAGGTGTGCCCAGGTGTGTCTGTGGGTATCCCAGGTGTGTGCCCAGGTATATCCCAGGTGTTCCCAGGTGCCCCAGGTGTGCCCAGGTGTGCCCAGGTGTGTCTGTGTGTATCCAGGTGTGTGCCCAGGTGTATCCCAGGTGTGCCCAGGTGTTCCCAGCTGTGCCCAGGTGTGTCTGTGTGTATCCATGTGTACCCAGGTGTGTCTGTGTGTGCCCAGGTGTATCCCAGGTGTGTCCCAGGTGTGCCTAGGTATATCCCAGGTGTGCCCCAGGTGTATCCCAGGTGTGTATCCCAGGTGTGTCTGTGTGTGCCCAGGTGTGTGTGTGTGTATCTCAGCTCCATCCCCAGTGTGCCCAGCTCTATCCCAGGTGTATCCCAGGTGTGCCCAGGTGTACCCAGCTGTATCCCAGGTGTGCCCAGGTGTATCCCAGGTGTATCCCAGCTCTATCCCAGGTGTGCCCAGGTGTGTCTGTGTGTATCCCAGGTGTGCCCAGGTGTGTCCAGGTGTGTCCCAGGTGTACCCAAGTGTGTTTGTGGTTATTCCCAGCTGTGCCCAGGTGTGTCTGTGTGTGCCCAGGTGTGCCCAGGTGTGTCTGTGGTTATTCCCAGGTGTGCCCAGGTGTGTGCCCAGGTGTGTCTCACCTTGCTGCAGTGCCCCCAGTGCACCCTGGGCACCCTCACCCCCCGCAGGTGCCCCAGGTCTGTGCCCAGGTGTGTCTGTGTGTATCCCAGGTGTGCCCAGCTGTGCCCAGGTGTGCCCAGGTGTGTCTGTGTGTATCCAGGTGTGTCCCCAGGTGTATCCCAGGTGTATCCCAGCTGTGCCCAGGTGTGTCTGTGTGTATCCCAGCTCTATCCCAGGTGTGCCCAGGTGTATCCCAGGTGCGGTCTCACCTTGCTGCAGTGCCCCCAGTGCACCCTGGGCACCCTCACCCCCCGCAGGTGCCCCAGGTCTGTGCCCAGGTGTGCCCAGGTGTGTCTGTGTGTATCCAGGTGTGTCCCCAGGTGTATCCCAGGTGTATCCCAGCTGTGCCCAGGTGTGCCCAGGTGTGCCCAGGTGTGTCTGTGTGTACCCAGGTGTGTGCCCAGGTGTATCCCAGGTGTGCCCAGGTGTCCCCAGGTGTGCCCAGGTGTGTCTGTGTGTATCCCAGGTGTGCCAAGCTGTATCCCAGCTCTATCCCAGGTGTGCCCAGCTGTGCCCAGGTGTGTCTGTGTGTACCCAGGTGTACCCAGGTGTGTCAGGGTATATCCAGGTGTGCCCAGGTGTGTCTCACCTTGCTGCAGTGCCCCCAGTGCACCCGGGGCACCCTCACCCCCCGCAGGTGCCCCAGGTCTCGCCCGCAGCGCTCCGAGTTCCGCGCCTCGTTCTCGAAATCCAGCTCCAGAGCCAGCGTGCCCTTCAATTCCTGCAGGTGAGACAGGTGAGACAGGTGAGGGACAGGTGTGTGACACAGGTGTGACACTGACAGCCAGCGTGCCCTTCAGCTCCTGTACAGGTGAGACAGGTGAGACAGGTGAGACACAGGTGTGTGACACAGGTGTGTGACACAGGTGTGTGACACAGGTGTGACACTGACAGCCAGCGTGCCCTTCAGCTCCTGTACAGGTGAGACAGGTGAGACACAGGTGTGTGACACAGGTGTGTGACAGGTGTGACACAAGTGTGACACTGACAGCCAGTGTGCCCTTCAGCTCCTACAGGTGTGATACAGATAAGGGAGAGGTGAGTGACACAGGTGTGTGACACAGGTGTGACACAGCCAGCCAGTGTGCCCTTCAGCTCCTGTACAGGTGAGACAGGTGAGACAGGTGTGTGACACAGGTGTGTGACACAGGTGTGACACAGGTGTGTGACACAGCCAGCGTGCCCTTCAATTCCTGTACAGGTGAGACAGGTGAGACAGGTGAGGGACAGGTGCGTGACACAGGTGTGTGACACAGGTGTGACACAGGTGTGTGACACAGCCAGCGTGCCCTTCAATTCCTGTACAGGTGAGACAGGTGAGGGACAGGTGTGTGACACAGGTGTGTGACAGGTGTGTGACACAGGTGTGTGACACAGCCAGCGTGCCCTTCAGCTCCTGTACAGGTGAGACAGGTGAGGGACAGGTGTGACACAGGTGTGACACTGACAGCCAGCGTGCCCTTCAATTCCTGTACAGGTGAGACAGGTGTGACACAGGTGTGACACAGGTGTGACACAGGTGTGTGACACAGCCAGCGTGCCCTTCAATTCCTGTACAGGTGAGACAGGTGAGACAGGTGTGTGACACAGGTGTGTGACACAGCCAGCGTGCCCTTCAGCTCCTGTACAGGTGAGACAGGTGAGGGACAGGTGTGTGACACAGGTGTGTGACACAGAGCCAGCGTGCCCTTCAGCTCCTGTACAGGTGAGACAGGTGTGTGACACAGGTGTGACACAGGTGTGTGACACTGATAGCCAGCGTGCCCTTCAGCTCCTGTACAGGTGAGACAGGTGAGAGACAGGTGTGACAGGTGTGACAGGTGTGACACAGGTGTGTGACACAGGTGTGTGTGACACTGACAGCCAGCGTGCCCTTCAGCTCCTGTACAGGTGAGACAGGTGAGACACAGGTGTGTAACACAGGTGTGACACAGGTGTGTGACACAGGTGTGTGACACAGCCAGCGTGCCCTTCAGCTCCTGTACAGGTGAGACAGGTGAGACAGGTGAGGGACAGGTGTGTGACAGGTGTGTGACACAGGTGTGACACAGGTGTCTGACACAGAGCCAGCGTGCCCTTCAGCTCCTGTACAGGTAAGGGACAGCTGAGGGACAGGTGTGTGACAGGTGTGTGACACAGGTGTGTGACACAGCCAGCGTGCCCTTCAATTCCTGCAGGTGAGACAGGTGAGACACAGGTGTGTGACACAGGTGCGTGACACAGCCAGCGTGCCCTTCAGTTCCTGTACAGGCGAGACAGGTGAGACAGGTGTGTGTGACACAGGTGTGTGACACAGGTGTGACACTGACAGCCAGCGTGCCCTTCAGCTCCTGTACAGGTAAGGGACAGCTGAGGGACAGGTGTGTGACACAGGTGTGACACAGGTGTGTGACACAGGTGTGACACAGAGCCAGCGTGCCCTTCAGCTCCTGCAGGTGGGACAAGTGAGGGACAGGTGTGTGACACAGGTGTGTGACACAGCCAGCGTGCCCTTCAATTCCTGTACAGGTGAGACAGGCGAGGGACAGGTGTGTGACACAGGTGTGTGACACAGGTGTGTGACACAGGTGTGACAGGTGTGTGAAGGTGTGTGACAGGTGTGTGCCCAGGTGTGCCCAGGTGTGCTCCTCACCTGCAGCACCCACCCCAAGGAAAAGTCGGGGTGCATGAACTGCACAGGGCTGTGCCCAGGTGTGTCTGTGGATATCCCCAGGTGTCCCCAGGTGTGCCCAGGTGTGCCCAGGTGCCCCCAGGTGTATCTCAGCTGTACCCAGGTGCCCCCAGGTGTGTCTGTGGATATCCCAGGTGCCCCCAGGTGTGCCCTCACCTGCAGCACCCAGCCCAGGGCGAAGTCGGGGTGCATGAACTCCACCAGGCGCAGCAGCAGCTCCACGGTCCGGATGTCGCCCTCGAAGCGATCGCGCAGGTCCAGGTACTGCACCTGCCCGGGGGGCGGGGTCAGGGGGCGGGGCCGGCAGGGACCCCGCCCATCGCCCAGGTGTGCCCCAGGTGTGCCCCGGTGTGTGCCCAGGTGTGCCCCGGTGTGTGCCCAGGTGTGTCCCCATGTCCCCAGGTGTGCCCAGGTGTGCCCCGGTGCGTCCCCAGGTGTGCCCCGGTGCGTCCCCAGGTGTGTCCCCAGGTGCCCCCAGGTGTGCCCAGCTCAATCTCAGGTGTCCTCAGCTGTTGTCCAGGTGTACCCAGGTGCCGCCAGGTGTCCCCAGGTGTGCCCAGGTCCATCCCAAGCGTCCTCAGGTGTCCCCATCTCTCTCCCAGGTGTCCCCAGGTGTGTCCCAGGTGTACCCACAGCTGTCCCCAGGTGTGTCCGAGCTGTGCCCTCAAGTGTGTCCCAGGTGTGTCCCCAGGTGTCCCCCACTGTCACCAGGTCCATCCCAGGTGTCCCCAGCTGTCCCCAGGTGTCCCCAGGTGTCCCTATGTGTGTGCTCAGGTGTATCCCCAGGTGTCCCAGGTGTGCCCAGGTGTGCCCAGGTGTGCTCAGGTGTGTCCCAGGTGTGTCCCCAGGTGTGTCCCCAGGTGTCCCCAGGTGTCCCCGGGTATCCCCGGGGTGTCCCCCAGTGTGCCCCAGGTGGCCCAGGTGTCCCCAGTGTTCCCGGTGTATCCCAGGTGTCCCCATCTGTCCCAAGGGGTTGCCCGGGGTGCCCGGGGTGCTCAGGG
>NW_026992682.1:0-39159 GCF_028769735.1 Zonotrichia leucophrys gambelii
TGCTGTTGCCACCCTCATCATCCTCAGTGTCATTGTCACCATCCTCGTCCTCATCGTGGCCATCCTCATCCTCATCATCCTCATCATCCTCATCCTCGATGTCATTGTCACCATCCTCATCCTCATCATCCTCATCCTCAATGTCATTGTCACCATCCTCATCATCCTCATCATCCTCATCTTCATCCTCTATGTCATTGTCACCATCCTCATCATCCTCACCATCCTCATCATCCTCATCATCCTCATCCTCATCCTCAATGTCTTTGGCACCATCCTCATCATCCTCACCATCCTCATCATCCTCATCATCCTCATCATCCTCATCATCCTCATCTTCCTCATCATCTGGTCTCCAACCCCATTAACCCCTCTGGGTGGTGGATCTGAGGGTCTGGGTGGTCTCCAACCCCTGTTAACCCATTTTGGGGGTCCCCAACCCCAATATCCCATATTGGGTGATGGATCTCAGGGTCTGGGTGGTCTTCAATGCCTGTTAACCCATTTTGGGGGTCTCCAACCCCCATTAACCCCTCTGGGTGGTGGATCTGAGGGTCTGGGTGGTCTCCAACTGTATTAACTCACATTTGGGTGGTCTCCAATCCCATTATTCCATATTTGGGTGGTCTTCAACCCCCATTAACCCATATTGGGTGATGGATCTGAGGGTCTGGGTGGTCTCCAACCCCCGTTAACTCATTCTGGGGGTCTCCAACTCCTGTTAGCCTTGTCTGGATGGCAGATTTGGGGGTCTGGGTGGTGGATCTGGGGGTCTGGGTGGTCTCCAACCCCATTAACCCATATTGGGTGGTGGATCTCAGGATCTCAGGGTGGTGGGTCTGAGGGTCTGGGTGGTCTCCAACCCCCATTGACCCATTTTGGTGGTCTCCAACCCCCATTAACCCACATTGAGTGATGAATATGAGGGTCTGGGTGGTCTCCAACCCCCATTGACCCATATTGGGTGGTGGATCTGGGGGTCTCAGTGGTGGATCTGGAGTTTTGTGCTGAATTTTGGACGTTTCCTCCACTTCCTCCTCACTTCCCACCTCTCTCCTCTCTCCCCACAGCCCCCCTCGCCCACCCCCACCCCCACCACCTCCACTCCCCTTCCTCACTGCTAACCCATTTTGGGGGTCTCCAACCCCCATTAACCCCTCTGGGTGGTGGATCTGAGGGTCTGGGTGGTCTCCAACCCCCATTAACCCTCTGGGTGGTGGATCTGAGGGTCTGGGTGGTCTCCAACCCCATTAACCCATATTGGGTGGTGGACCCTCAGGATCTGGGTGGTCTCCAACCCCATTAACCCATATTGGGTGGTGGATCTGGGGGTCTCGGTGGTGGATCTCAGGGTCTCGGTGGTGGATCTGGGAGTTTTGTGCTGAATTTTGGACATTTCCTCCACTTCCTTGTCACTTCCCACCTCTCTCCTCTCTCCCCACAGCCCCCCTCGCCCACCCCCACCACCCCCACCCCCACCACCACCACCTCCACTCCCTCTCCCCACTGCTAACCCATTTTGGGGGTCTCCAACCCCCATTAACCCCTCTGGGTGGTGGATCTGAGGGTCTGAGTGGTCTCCAACCCCATTAACCCATATTGGGTGGTGGATCTGGGGGTCTCGGTGGTGGATCTGAGGGTCTGGGTGGTCTCCAACCCCTGTTAACCCATTTTGGGGGTCTCCAACCCCCATTAACCCCCTCTGGGTGGTGGATCTGAGGGTCTGGGTGGTCTCCAACTGTATTAACTCATATTTGGGTGGTCTCCAATCCCATTATTCCATATTTGGGTGGTCTTCAACCCCCACTAACCCATATTGGGTGGTGGATCTGGGGGTCTCGGTGGTCTCCAACCCCTGTTAACTCATTCTGGGGGTCTCCAACTCCTGTTAACCTTGTCTGGATGGCAGATTTGGGGGTCTGGGTGGTGGATCTGGGGGTCTGGGTGGTCTCCAACCCCCATAAGCCATTTTGGGTGGTGGATCTCAGGGTGTGGGTGGTGGGTCTGGGGTCTGGGTGGTCTCCAACCCCTGTTAACCCATTTTGGGGGTCTCCAACCCCATTAACCCACATTGAGTGATGAATATGAGGGCCTGGGTGGTCTCCAACCCCTGTTAATCCATATTGGGTGGTGGATCTCAGGGTCTGGGTGGTGGATCTGGGAGTTTTGTGCTGAATTTTGGATGTTTCCTCCACTTCCTCCTCACTTCCCACCTCTCTCCTCTCTCCCCACAGCCCCCCTCGCCCACCCCCACCCCCACCACCTCCACACCCCCTCCCCACTGCTAACCCATTTTGGGGGTCTCCAACCCCCATTAACCCCCTCTGGGTGGTGGATCTGAGGGTCTGGGTGGTCTCCAACCCCATTAACCCCTCTGGGTGGTGGATCTGAGGGTCTGGGTGGTCTCTAACCCCATTAACCCATATTGGGTGGTGGACCCTCAGGATCTGGGTGGTCTCCAACCCCATTAACCCATATTGAGTGGTGGATCTGGGGGTCTCGGTGGTGGATCTCAGGGTCTCGGTGGTGGATCTGGGAGTTTTGTGCTGAATTTTGGACATTTCCTCCACTTCCTTGTCACTTCCCACCTCTCTCCTCTCTCCCCACAGCCCCCCTCGCCCACCCCCACCACCCCCACCCCCACCACCACCACCTCCACTCCCCCTCCCCACTGCTAACCCATTTTGGGGGTCTCCAACCCCCATTAACCCATATTGGGTGGTGGATCTGGGGTCTGGGTGGTCTTCAACCCCATTAACCCATATTGGGTGGTGGATCTCGGGGTCTCAGTGATGGATCTGAGGGTCTGGGTGGTCTCCAACCCCTGTTAACCCATTTTGGGGGTCTCTAACCCCCATTAACCCCTCTGGGTGGTGGATCTGAGGGTCTGTGTGGTCTCCAACTGTATTAACTCATATTTGGGTGGTCTCCAATCCCATTATTCCATATTTGGGTGGTCTCCAACCCCATTAACCCATATTGGGTGGTGGATCTGAGGGTCTGGGTGGTCTCCAACCCCTGTTAACTCATTCTGGGGGTCTCCAACTCCTGTTAACCTTGTCTGGATGGCAGATTTGGGGGTCTGGGTGGTGGATCTGGGGGTCTGGGTGGTCTCCAACCCCATTAACCCATATTGGGTGGTGGATCTGGGGGTCTCGGTGGTGGATCTCAGGGTCTGGGTGGTCTCCAACCCCTGTTAACCCATTTTGGGGGTCTCCAACCCCATTAACCCATATTGAGTGATGGATATGAGGGCCTGGGTGGTCTCCAACCCCTGTTAACCCATTTTGGGTGGTGGATCTGAGGGTCTGGGTGGTGGATCTGGGAGTTTTGTGCTGGATTTTGGACGTTTCCTCCACTTCCTCCTCACCGCCCACCTCTCTCCTCTCTCCCCACAGCCCCCCTCGCCCACCCCCACCACCCCCAACACCAACACCAACACCACCACCACCTCCACACCCCCTCCCCACTGCTAACCCATTTTGGGGGTCTCCAACCCCCATTAACCCATATTGGGTGGTGGATCTGAGGGTCTGGGTGGTCTCCAACCCCTGTTAATCCATATTGGGTGGTGGACCCTCAGGATCTGGGTGGTCTCCAACCCCATTAACCCATATTGAGTGGTGGATCTGGGGTCTGGGTTGTGGATCTGGGGGTCTGGGTGGTCTCCAACCCCATTAACCCATTTTGAGTGGTGGATCTCAGGGTCCGGGTGACAGATTTGGGGCCTGGGTGGTCTCCAACCCCTGTTAATCCATATTGGGTGGTGAACCTCAGGATCTGGGTGGTGGATCTGAGGGTCTGGGTGGTCTCCAACCCCCATTGACCCATTTTGGTGGTCTCCAACCCCTGTTAACCCATTTTGGGGGTCTCCAACCCCCATTAACCCTGTGTCTGGTGGATCTGGGGTTCTGAGTGCTGCATTTTTGGTGTTTCCTCCTCCTCACCGCCCACCTCTCTCCTCTCTCCCCACAGCCCCCCTCGCCCACCCCCACCACCCCCACCCCCAACACCAACACCACCACCACCTCCACTCCGCCTCCGCACCGCTCGGGCCTGACCGACCCCTTCTTCCTGGTGGAGACCATCTGCATCTGCTGGTTCTCTCTGGAGCTGCTGGTGCGCCTGGTGGCCAGCCCCAGCAAGGCGGCCTTCTTCCGCAGCGCCATGAACCTCATCGACCTGGCGGCCATCGCGCCCTACTTCATCGCGCTGGGCACGGAGCTGGCGCGGCAGCGCGGCATCGGCCAGCCCGCCATGTCGCTGGCCGTGCTCCGCGTCATCCGCCTGGTGCGCGTCTTCCGCGTCTTCAAACTGTCGCGCCACTCCACCGGCCTGCAGATCCTGGGCCAGACCCTCAAGGCCAGCATGAGGGAGCTGGGCCTGCTCATCTTCTTCCTCCTCATCGGCGTGGTGCTCTTCTCCAGCGCCGTGTACTTCGCCGAGGCCGAGGACGCCGCCACGGCCTTCACGTCCATCCCGCAGGCCTTCTGGTGGGCCGTGGTCACCATGACCACGGTGGGCTACGGGGACATGGCGCCCGTGACGGTGGGCGGGAAGCTGGTGGGCTCGCTGTGCGCCATCGCCGGCGTGCTCACCATCTCGCTGCCCGTGCCCGTCATCGTCTCCAACTTCTCCTACTTCTACCGGCGGGAGCTGCGCGGCGAGGAGGGCGGGGCGGTGGTGCCGGCCTCGCCATGCCCACACCACCCCGAGGGCCCCGGGGACGCCGCCGAGAGCCCCAAGGAGGGCGGGGGGCGCCAGGAGGGCTGGGGGGTGGACGGGGAGGCGGGGGGGGGCGACAAGGGCTGGGCAGGGGGGAGGTTGGTGACCGAGGTGTGAGGGGAGGGGGGGGGGCATGGGGGGTGGGAGTGGGATGGACTGGGATGGACTGGGAGTGCACCTGGATAGACTGGGATGGACTGGGATGGACCGGAAGTGCACCTGGATGGACTGGAACAGACTGGAGTGCACCTGGATGGACTGGAAGTGCACCTGAATGGACTGGGATGGACTGGGATGGACTGGGAGTGCACCTGGATGGACTGGGATGGACTGGAGTGCACTGGGATGGACTGGAAGTGCACCTGAATGGACTGGGATGGACTGGGATGTACTAGAGTGCACTGGAGTGCACCTGGATGGACTGGAATGGACTGGAGTGCACTGGGATGGACTGGGAGCTCACCAGGATAGACTGGGAGTGCACTGGAATGGACTGGAAGTGCACCTGAATGGACTGGGATGGACTGGAGTGCACTGGGAGTGCACTGGGAGTGCACCTGGATGGACTGGGATGGACTGGGATGGATTTGAGTGCACCTGAATGGACTGGGAGTGCACCTGAATGGACTGGGATGAACTGGAGTGCACCGGGATGGACTGGAACAGACTGGAGTGCACTGGGATGGACTGGGAGCTCACCGGGATGGACTGGGATGGATTTGAGTGCACTGGGATGGACTGGGAGTGCACCTGGATGGATTGGAACAGACTGGAGTGCACTGGAGTGCACCTGGATGGACTGGGATGGACTGGAGTGCACTGGGAGTGCACCTGAACGGACTGGGATGGGTTGAGATGGACTGGGATGGATTTGAGTGCACTGGGATGCACTGAGAGTGCACTGGAGTGCACCTGGATAGACTGGAATGAACTGGGATGCACTGGGATGAACTGGGGTGCACTGGGATGGACTTGGAGTGCACCTGGATGGATTGGAGTGCACCTGGATAGACTGGAATGAACTGGGATACACTGGGATGGACTGAGAGTGCACCAAGATGCATTGGAATGGAGAAGGATGAACTGGGCCTGTACTGGGATGCACTGGGAGTGCACCTGGATGGACTGGAGTGCACTGGGATGGACTGGAGTGCACTGGGAGTGCACTGGGAGTGCACCTGGATGGACTGGGATGGACTGGGATGCACTGGGAGTGCACTGGAGTGCACCTGGATATACTGAGATGCACTGGAGTGCACTGGGATGAACTGGGAACGCACCTGAATGGACTGGGAGTGCACCGGGATGGACTGGCATGAACTGGGATATACTGGAATGAACTGGGGTGCACTGGGATGGACTGGGAGTGCACCTGGATGAACTGGAATGGACTGGGATGGACTGGGATGGACTGGGAGTGCACTGGGATGGACTGGGAGTGCACCTGAATGGACTGGGATGCACTGGAGTGCACTGGGAGTGCACCTGAACGGATTGGCATGAACTGGGATATACTGGAATGAACTGGGGTGCACTGGGATGGACTGGGAGTGCACCTGGATGGACTGGGATGGACTTGGAGTGCACCTGGATGGATCAGAATGCACTGGGATGGACTGGGAGTGCACTGGGATGGACTGGGATGAACTGCAGTGCACTGGGATGGACTGGGAGTGCACCTGGATGGACTGGAGTGCACTGGGATATACTGCAATGAACTGGGGTGCACTGGGATGGACTGAAAGTGCACCTGGATGGATTAGCATGAATTGGAAGTGCACCTGGATGGACTGGGGTGCACTGGGATAGGCTGGGAGTGCACCTGGAATGAACTGGGAGTGCACCTGGATGGACTGGGATGGACTGAGAGCGCACCAAGACGGATTGGGATGGACTGGAATGCACTGGGAGTGCACTGGGATGGATTTGAGTGCACTGGGACGGACTGGGATGGACTGGAAGTGCACTGGGACGGGACTGGAAGTGCACCTGGACAGATTGGGATGGACTGGAGTGCACTGGGAGTGCACCTGGATGGACTGGAATAAAAGAGGACGAACTGGGAGTGCACCAGAACAAACTGGGAGTGCACCAATGTGAACTGGGAATGAGCCAGTGTGAACTGGAACCAATGGGGATCAACTGGGAGTGCACCAGAACAAACTGGGGGACACTGGGATGAACTGGGAGTGCACTGGGATGAACTGGGAGTGAACCAGAACAAACTGGGACACCAGGCAATAAAGGTGACACTTGGTGACACAGTGGGGTCACGGGGGGGTCATGGGGGAGGTCACAGAGGGGGTCACGGGGGGTCCCAGTGCCTCCCAGTCCCTCTCAAACCCCTCCCAATCCAAACCAGTCCCTCCCAGTCCCTCCCAGTCCCCTCCAGTTCCCCCCCACCCTTGGAGGACCCACCCCGTCCTGCACCGCCAGGGGGCGCCGCGGTGCCGCTCAACCACCGGAAGCGGCGGCGTAGCAAGACCGGAAGTCGCCTCACGGGCACCAAAGGGGCGTGGCTTGTCCCACAAAAGGCGAGGCCTATAAAAGTGGGCGGGTCTAATGAAGGGGCGTGGCTTCGCAAGGACAAAAAGGGCGGGAATGACCCAACAAAGGGGCGGTGCTGTGGACGGAAGTGACGTCACGCAGACAGGAAAAGGCGGCAGTACCGAGCCGGGGTCGCTCCGGTGCCGCTTCCGGTGCCGGTACCGGGCCGGGGTCGCTCCGGTTTCGGTTCTGTCCCGGTTCCGGTGCCATGCAGGCCGAGCTGCGGGGCCTGGCCGGGCCCGTGGCGCTGCCGGACGGGCAGCCCGTGCTGCTGGGCCGCGGGCCCCTCACCGGCGTCACCGACCGCAAGTGCTCCCGGCAGCAGGGTGGGTGTGGGGAGACCCCCGGGACCACCCCCGGTACCACCCCCGGGACCCCCTCATGCCCTCGGTTATGGGCACCGGGACCCCCCCAACCCTGCGGGTCGTGGGACCCCCTAAATGAACCCTCAGGACCCCCTAAATGAACCCCCAAAAACCTCCAAATTCACCCCCCAGGACCCCCTAAATGAACCCCCCAAATTCACTCCCCAAATTTTCCCCCCTCAGGACCCCCTAAATTCACCCCCAAAAACCCCCAAATTCACTCCCCAAATCTTCCTCCCCAGGACCCCCAAATTCACCCCCAAATTCTCCCACCCAGAACTTCCAAATATTCCCCACCAAGACCCTCAAATTTCACCCCCCAGGACCCCCAAATTTATCCCCAAAATTCGCCCTTCAGGATCCCCAAATTCACCTCCAGAACCCCCAAATTTTCCCCCTCCAGAACCCACAAATTGATCCCCCAAATTCACCCCCAGGACCCCCAAATTCATCCCCAAATTCACTCTCAGGACCCCCAAACTTTCCCCCCTCAGGACCCCTAAATTCACCCCCAAAAACCCCCAAATTCTCCCCAAATCTTCCTCCCCAGGACCCCCAAATTCACCCCCAAATTCTCCCCCCTCAAGACCCCAAATTCACCCACCAGAACCCCCACATTCTCCCCTCCAGGACCCCCAAATTTATCCCCAAAATTCGCCCTCAGGACCCCCAAATTCACCCCCAGGACCCCCAAAGATTCTCCCCCAGGACCCCCAAATTCACTCCCAGGACCCCCAAATTTTCCTCCCTCAGGACCCCTAAATTCACCCCCAAAACCCCCTAAATTCACCCCAAAATTCTCCCCCAGAACTCCCCAATTTCCCCCAAAACCCCCAAATTCACCCACCAGAACCCCCAAATATTTTCCCCCAGGACCCCCAAATTTCACCCCCCAGGACCCCCAAATTCATCCCCAAATTCACCCCCAGGACCCCCAAATTCGCTCCCAGAACCCCAAAATCCCCCCAAATTTCACCCCCAAACCCCCCCAAACATTCTGGGGACCCCTTTGTGGGTCCCCCCTCCCCTGTCCCCGATTTTGGGGGGCTCAGGGGGGTCCCCAACTGTGCCCCCTCCCCACAGTGGAGATCGTGGCCAACTACGCCGAGGGCACGGCGCGGGTCACCCAGGTGGGGAGGGGTCCTGGGGGGATTTTGGGGGGTCCTGGGGGGATTTGGGGGGTCCTGGGGGAATTTGAGCAGATTTGAGGGGGGCATTTGGCAGGGGCCTGGGGGGTTTTGGGGAATTTTGGGGGTCCTGGGGGGATTTTGGGGGGTCCTGGAGAGGTTTGGGGCAATTTTGGGGGTTCTTAAAGGAGTTTTGGGGGTCCTGGGGGGCTTTTGAGGGATTCAAAGGGGTTTGGAGGGGGTTTGAGGGTCCTGGGGGGGCTCAAAGGGGTTTTGGGGGGTCCTGGGGGATTTGGGGGGATCTGGAGGAGTTTTGGGGGGGTTTTGGGAATTTATGGGATATTTTGGGGTTTTTTGGGGGGGGGATTTTTGGTATTTCAGGGGTTTTGTTTTTGGAAAAAGAGGTTTTTAACGGTTTAACCCTTTCCTTGCCAGCTTGGGGTGAACCCCAGCTCTGTGGGGGAATTTATGAAATTTTGGGGAGATTTTCGGGGAATTTATGGAATTTTTGGGGAGGATTTGGGGTAATTTTGGGGTGGGGTTTTTGGGTGGATTTATGGGATTTTTGGGGGGATTTTTGGTATTTTCGGGTATTTGACCCCTTTAACCCTTTCGGTGCCAGCTCGGGGTGAACCCCAGCTCTGTTGGGGGGAATTTATGAAATTTTGGGGAGATTTTGGGTGGATTTATGGGATTTTTGGGGATTTTTGGGTGGATTTATGGGATTTTTTTGGGATTTTTGGGGGATTTTTGGGGGGATTGATGGGATTTTTTTGGGTTTTACCCCTTTAACCCTTTCTGTGCCAGCTCGGGGTGAACCCCAGCTCTGTTGGGGGGGTTTTGGGGGGGATTTATGGGATTTTGGGGTGGGGTTTTTGGGTGGATTTATGGGATTTTTGGGGGGATTTTACCCCTTTAACCCTTTCCGTGCCAGCTTGGGGTGAACCCCAGCTCTGTGGGGGGATTTATGAAATTTGGGGGAGATTTTGGGGAGGATTTGGGGTAATATTGGGGTGGGCTTTGGGTGGATTTATGGGATTTTTGGGGAGGATTTGGGGTAATTTTGGGGTGATTTTTAGGGGCTTTTTTGGGTGGATTTATGGGATTTTTTTGGGTTTTACCCCTTTAACCCTTTCGTTGCCAGCTCGGGGTGAACCCCAGCTCTGTTGGGGGGTTTTGGGGTGGGTTTTTGGGGTGATTTACGCCATTTTTGGGGTTTTTTGGGGGGGATTTTTGGTATTTTCGGGTATTTTACCCCTTTAACCCTTTCCGTGCCAGCTTGGGGTGAACCCCAGCTCTGTGGGGGAATTTATGAAATTTTGGGGGCATTTTGGGTGGATTTATGGGATTTTTGGGGAGGATTTTTGGGGAGGATTTGGGGTAATTTTGGGGTGTTTTTTGGGGATATTTATGGGATTTTTGGGGGGATTTTTGGTATTTTATGGGATTTTTTGGGGTTTTAACGGTTTAACCCTTTCTTTGCCAGCTCGGGGTGAACCCCAGCTCTGTGGGGGGCTCCGTGCTGGGCCGGGGGCGCTGCGGGACCCTCGCCCACGGGCAGACGCTGCTGTTGGTGAACGGGAGGTACCCCCTGGTGCTGCACCTGCCCCGCAGCCCCCTCCCCAAAAAGCGACCCCCCAGCCCCCCCCGGGACCCCCCCCCGGCCCACAGAGCCCCCCCAGAGCCCGCCCGGGGCCGGTGGCAGAAATGGGGACCCCTCCTCACATTCAGCCCCGAGGGGGCCCCGCCCAGCTCCAAGGTAAAGGGGGAATTGGGGAGGGGGAATTGGGGAGGGGGATTTGGGGAGGGGAATTTGAGGGGATTTTGGGGAGTGGGAATTGGGGAGGGGGATTTTGGGGGGAGGGGAATTTGGGAGGATTTTGAAGGGATTTTGAGGGGATTTTGGGGAGGGGGATTTGGGGAGGGGGATTTAGGGGGGATTTTGGGGATTTGGGGAGGGGGAATTTGGGAGGATTTTGAGGGGATTTTGGGGATTTGGGGAGGGGGATTTGGGGAGGGGGATTTGGGGAGGGGGATTTGGGGAATTTGGGGAGGGGGATTTGGGGAATTTGGGGAGGGGGATTTGAGGGGATTTTGGGGAGTGGGAATTGGGGAGGGGGATTTTGGGGGGAGGGGAATTTGGGAGGATTTTGAGGGGATTTGGGGGATTTGGGGAGGGGGATTTTAGGGAGGAGGGAACTTGGGGATTTTTGGGGAATTTAGGAGGATTTTTGGGGGGATTTTGTGGATTTTGGGGAGGGGGATTTTGGGAGGGGGATTTTGGGGAGGGGGATTTGGGGAGGGGGATTTGAGGGGGGGATTTTGGGGAGGGGGATTTTGGGGGGATTTTGAGGGGGTTTTGGGGAGGGGGATTTGGGGGGGATATTGAGAGGGGGATTTTGGGGGGGATTTGGGGGGGGATTTTGGGGATTTTGAGGAGGGGGATTTTGGGATGAGGGGGTTTTGGGGAGGGGGATTTGAGGGGGGGGATTTTGGGGGGGTGTGGGGATTTTGGGGAGGGGGATTTGTGGAACTGGGGGAGGGGGAATTTGGGGAGGGGGATTTTGGTGGGATTTTGGGGAGGGGGATTTGGGGGATTTGGGGAATTTGGGGAGGGGGATTTGGGGAGGGGAATTTGGGGGGAGGGGGATTTTGGGGGATTTTGAGGGGATTTTGGGGAGGGGGATTTGGAGAGGGGGGATTTTGAGAGGATTTTGTGGAACTAGGGGAGGGGGAATTTGGGGAGGGGGATTTTGGAGATTTTGGGGAGGGGGAATTTGGGGAGGGGTTTTGGAGATTTTGGGGAGGGGAATTTTGGAGGGGGGAAAATTTTTAGATTTTTGGGGAGGGAAATTGGGGGGGGGGATTTTGGAGATTTTGGTGGAGGGGGAATTTGGGAGGGGGATTTTGGGGATTTTGGGGAGGGGAAAATTTTTGGGAGTGGGATTTTGGGGATTTTGGAAGGACGGATTTTGGAGATTTTTGGGGGGGGGGAATTTGGGGATTTTTGGGGAATTTAGGGGATTTTTTGGGGGGATTTTTGGGAGGGGGGAATTTGGGGAAAGGGGGTTTTGGGAGGGGATTTGGGGGGGCAGATTTTGGAGATTTTGAGGATTTTTGGGAGGGGGAATTTGGGGAATATTGGAGGGTTTTTTGGGAGGGGGAATTGGGGAGGGGATTTGGTGGGGGGGCGGATTTGGAGAATTTAGGATTTTGGGGAGGGGGAATTTGGGAGGGGGATATGTAAAGGGGGGGAAATTTGAGAGGGGGATTTTGGGGATTTTTTGGGAGGGGGATTTGGAGAGGGAGGATTTTGAGGATTTATGGGATGGGGATTTTGGGAGGGGGATTTTGGGATTTTTTGAGTGAGGGGATTTTGGGGGCTGTGGGGATTTTGGGGATTTGGGAGGGGAATTTGAGGGGGGGAATTAGGGGGAACTTGGGTTTTTTGGAGGGAGGGATTTGGGGAGGGGGGAAATTTTTAGAGGCTTTTGGGAAGGGGCTGAAATTTTAAAGGGTTTTTGGGGAGGGGGAATTTGGGGGATTTTGGGGATTCGGGATGGGGTTTGGGGGTCTCGCCCCTCCAATTTTTGGGGACCCCTCCCCAGATTGCGGGGTTTGACCTGGACGGGACCCTGATCTGCACCCGCTCGGGGAGGGTCTTCCCAACCAGCCCCGAGGACTGGAGGTGAGGAGGGGGCGAATTTGGGTCTGGGGGCGTTTTGGGGGGTCTGGGGGCAAATTGGGGGTCCCCGGGCGTTTTGGGGTCTGGGGGTGAATTGGGGGGTCTGGGGCAAATTGGGGTCTGGGGGGGTTTGGGGGGTTTGGGGGCGATTTTGGGGTCTGGTTTTTTTTTTGGGGGGTCTGGGGGCGTTTTGGGGCAGGGATTTGGGTGGTCGGGGTGTTTTGGGGGGCTTGGGGCGATTTTTAGGGCTGTGGGCGATTTTGAGGGGTCTGGGGTGTTTTTTTGGGGGTCCTGGGTTGGGTTTTTCAGCTTTGGGACCATAAATCAACTCAGGACCCCCAAAGCCTTTGAGACCCCTCCCCAAAATTCAGCTTTGGGACCCCCAAATCAACTCAGGACCCCCAAACCCTTTGAGACCCCTCCCCAAAATTCAATTTTGGGACCATAAATCAACTCAGGACCCCCAAACCCTTTGAGACCCCTCCCCAAAATTCAACCTTGGCACCCCCAAATCAACTCAGGACCCCCAAACCCTTTGAGACCCCTCCCCAAAATTCAGCTTTGGCACCCCCAAATCAACTCAGGACCCCCAAACCCTTTGAGACCCCTCCCCAAAATCCCACTTGGTTCTCTCAGGACCCCACAAGACCCCACTGAAATCCCAAATCCCCCCCAAAACCTCCCCAGACCCCCCAAAATTCCCCCCAAATCCCTCTCAAGACCCCCTAAATCCTCCCCAAACCCCCTAAAATCCCCCTCCAAATCCCCCAAATACCCCCCAGACCCCCTAAATCTGCCCCTAAATCCCTCAGGACACCCCAAAACCCTCCAAAATCCCCTCAGACCCCCAAAACCCCTCAGGGGCTCCTCCAAACCCCCTAAAATCCCCCCAAATCCCCCCAGACCCCCCAAAATTCCCTCAAGACTCCCCGTAAATCTGCCCCCAAACCCTCAAAAATCCACCCCCAAACCCCCCAAAATTCCCTCAAATCCTCTCAGGACCCTCCCAAATCCCCTCAGGACCCCCCAAAATGCCCCCAAACCCCCCAAAATCCCCTCAGGACCCCCCAAATCCCCCCCAAACCCCATTTTTGCCCCCCAGCTCGTGGTGTTCACCAACCAGCTCAGCATTCCCTGGAACCAGCTGTGCCCTAAATCTGCCCCCAAATTCCCCAAAATTCCCCCTAAAACATCCCCAAACCCCCTAAAATCTCCTCAGGACCCCCTAAAATCCCCTCAGGACCCCCCAAAATCCCCTCAGGACCCCCCAAATTCCCCTCAAACCCCGTTTTTGGGTGCCCCCAGCTCGTGGTGTTCACCAACCAGCTCGGCATCTCCTGGGGCTGCCTGCACCCAAAATCCACCCCCAAACCCCCAAAATCACCCCAACCCCCCCCCCCCCTCGGCCCCCCAAACTCCCCACCAACAGACCTTCAAGCCCAAAATCCCTCAGGACCCCCCAAAAATCCCCCTCAGGACCCCCCAAACCATTTTGCCCCAGCTCGTGTTTCACCAACCAGCTCGGCATCGCCCGGGGCCGCCTGCGCCCGGAGCTGTTCCAGGCCAAGGTGGAGGCGGTGATGGAGAAACTCGGGGTGGCCCTGCAGGTCTGGGACCCCAAAATTCATCCTGGGACCCCCAAAACACCCCCAAAATCCACCCTGGGACCCCCAAAACACCCCCAAATCCATCCTGGGACCCCAAAATCCATCCTGGGACCCCAAAATCCACCCTGGGACCCCCAAAATCCATCCTGGGACCCCAAAACACCCCCAAAATCCATCCTGGGACCCCAAAATCCATCCTGGGACCCCCAAAATCCATCCTGGGACCCCCAAATCGCCTCCAGGACGCCCCAAAATCCACCCTGGGGACCCCAAAATCCTCTCAGGTCACCCAAAACCCCCTCTGGGATCTCCAAAACTCCCCTGGGACCCCCAAATTTCACCCTGGCACCCCCAAAATCCACTCTGAGAACCCCAAAATCAAACCCAGAGACCCCAAACCCATCCTGGGACTCCCAAATTTCACCCTGGGACCCCAAAATCACCCTGGGGACCCAAAACCCCCCTGGAACCCCCAAATCCACCCTGGGACACCCAAAGCCCCCCAATCCACTCTGGGAACCATCAAAATCCATCCTGGGACCCCCAAACCCCCTCTGAGACCTCAAAATCGCCTCCAGGACCCCCCAAAATCCCCCTAAGACCCTGAAATCCACCCTGGGACCCCCGAAACCCCCCCAAATCCACCCTGGGACCCCCCCAGAATTGGGGCTCCCCTCGGGGGTCCCCTGAGGTGTTTGACCCCCCCCCCATTCAGGTGTTTGTGGCCACGGGGCCGGGGCTGTGCCGGAAACCCCTGCTGGGAATGTGGGAGCACCTGTGCGACACGGTGCGATACTGGGATATACTGGGAGGGACTGGGATGGGACTGGGATATACTGGGAGGGACTGGGGGGGACTGGGATATAACTGGGAGGGACTGGGGGGGACTGGGGGGGGCTGGGATATACTGGGAGGGACTGGGAGAGGATTGGGATATACTGGGATATACCAGGATATACTGGGATGGACTGGGATATACTGGGATATACTGGGAGGGACTGAGAGGGACTGGGAGGGACTGGGAGGGACTGGGATACACTCGGACATACTGGGATATACTGGGGTATACTGGGATGGACTGGGAGGGACTGGGATGGACTGGGATGGACTGGGAGGGAGTTAAAGGGGACTGGGATGTACTAGGATAGACTGGGATGGACTGGGAAGGGACTGGGAGGGACTGGGATACACTGGGATATACTGTTATGTACTGGGATGGACTGGGAGGGACTGGGATGGGGCTGGGATATACTGGGAGGGAGTTAAAGGGGACTGGGATATACTGGGAGAAACTGGGAGGGACTGGGGGGCACTGGGATAGAACTGGGATATAACTGGGGTATACTGGGAGGGACTGGGAGGGGAATAGGAGGGAGTTAAAGGGGACTGGGATGGACTGGGAGGGGACTGGGATATACTGGGAGGGACTGGGGGAAGTGGGAGGGAACTGGGAGGGACTGGGATGGAGTTAAAGGGGACTGGGATGGACCGGGATATACTGGGATATACTGGGAGAGACTGGGAGGAGACTGGGATGGACTGGGAGGGATTGGGATATACTGGGATAGACTGGATGGACTGGATGGAGTTGGAACAAACTGGGATGAACTGGGTGGGACTGGGAGGGGATTGGGAGAAACTGGGATATACTGGGAAATAAACTGGGATATACTGGGATGGACTGGGATGGGGACTGGGATGCTGAACTGGTTTGAAGTGGTATGGACTGGGTGCGAAATTGGAATACACTGGGATATACTGGGAAATAAACTGGGTTATACTGGGATGGACTGGGATGGACTGGGTTATACTGGGACGGACTGGGGGGCACTGGGAAGGGCACTGGAATGAACTGGGCCAAACTGGGATGGACTGGGAAAAGAACTGGGCTGAACTGGGTGGACTGGGATGGACTGGGAGGGGACTGGGATCAAACTGGGAGGGACTGGGATATACTGGGATGAACTGGGAACTGAGGAGGGGGGTCAGAGGGCTCACGGGTGTGAACTGGTGTGAACTGGTCTGAACTGGTTTGTACTGGTGTGAGCTGGTGTGTACTGGTTTGAACTGGTGTGAACTGGTTTGTACTGGTTTGAACTGGTGTGAACTGGTGTGAACTGGTTTGAACTGGTTTGTACTGGTTGGGTCCCGCAGGCCAACGGGGACGTTCCGGTGTCGGTGCCCGAGAGCTTCTACGTGGGGGGTGAGAAATGGGGGGGTTGGGGGAATTTTGGGGTCCTGGAAGAATTTGGGGGAATTTTTGGGAATTTTGGGGATTTTGGAGAAGTTTTGGGCTCTTGGGGGAATTTTGTGGAATTTTCAGGGTTCTGGAAGAATTTTGGGGAATTTGGGGAAGTTTTGGGGGTCCTGGGGGAATTTTGGGGAATTTTTGGGGGTCCTGGGGGAATTTTGGGGAAGTTTTGGGGAATTTTTGGGGATTTTGGGGGAAATTTTGGGGGGTCCTGGAGAAAACCTGGGGAAGTTTTGGGGAGTCCTGAAAGAATTTTGGGGAATTTTTGGGAAGTTTTGGGGTCCTGGGAGAATTTTGGGGGTCCTGCATTAATATTGGGGTTGGGGGTTCCGGGGAAATTTTGGGGTCCTGGAGGAGTTTTGGGGGTCCTGGAAGAATTTTGGGGGAGTTTTGGGGGTTCCAGGGGGCATTTTTGGGTTCCCGGGTACATTTTTGGGGTTCTGGGTGTATTTTTGGGCTGCATTTTTGGGGTTCCCGGGTACATTTTGGGGGTTCCCGGGTGTATTTTGGGGTTCCTGGCTGCATTTTTGGGGTTCCAGGGTACATTTTCAGGGTTCCTGGGTGTATTTTTGGGGTGCATTTTGGGGTTCCTGGGTTCATTTTGGGGTTCCTGGGTGTATTTTGGGGTCCCTGGGTGCATTTTTGGGGTTCCCGGGTACATTTTCGGGGTTCCTGGGTGTATTTTGGGGTTCCTGGGTGCATTTTTGGGGTCCCTGGGTGCATTTTTGGGGTGCATTTTTGGGGTTCCTGGGTGCATTTTTGGGGTTCTGGGTGCATTTTTGGGTGCATTTTTGGGGTTCTGGGTACATTTTTGGGGTACCCAGGTGCATTTTAGGGGTTCTCGGGTTTATTTTTGGGTGTATTTTTGGGGTTCCCGGGTACATTTTGGGGGTTCTGGGTGCATTTTGGGGTTCTGGGTGCATTTTTGGGGTGCATTTTGGGGTTCCATCTCTCATTTCCCCCCCAGACGCCGCCGGGCGCCCCCCGAGCTGGGCCCCGGGGAAGAAGAAGGATTTCTCCTGCAGCGACCGCCTGGTGCGGGGACCCCCAAAATCTGCCCAAGGACCCCCCAAAATCTGCCCAAGGACCCCCCAAAATCTGCCCAGGGACCCCCCAAAATCTGCCCAAGGACCCCCAAAATCTGCCCATGGACCCCCCAAAATCTGCCCAGGGATCCCCCAAAATCTGCCCAAGGACCCCCCAAAATCTGCCCATGGACCCCCCAAAATCTGCCCAAGGACCCCCCAAAATCTGCCCAGGGACCCCCCAAAATCTGCCCATGGACCCCCCAAAATCTGCCCAAGGACCCCCCAAAATCTGCCCAGGGACCCCCCAAAATCTGCCCATGGACCCCCCAAAATCTGCCCAAGGACCCCCCAAAATCTGCCCAGGGACCCCCCAAAATCTGCCCAGGGATCCCCCAAAATCTGCCCAAGGACCCCCCAAAATCTGCCCATGGACCCCCCAAAATCTGCCCAAGGACCCCCCAAAATCTGCCCAGGGACCCCCCAAAATCTGCCCAGGGATCCCCCAAAATCTGCCCAAGGACCCCCCAAAATCTGCCCATGGACCCCCAAAATCTGCCCATGGACCCCCCAAAATCTGCCAAGGACCCCCCAAAATCTGCCCAGGGACCCCCCAAAATCTGCCCAGGGATCCCCCAAAATCTGCCCATGGACCCCCCAAAATCTGCCATGGACCCCCCAAAATCTGCCCAAGGACCCCCCAAAATCTGCCCAGGGACCCCTCCCCAAAATCTGCCCAAGGACCCCCCAAAATCTGCCCAGGGACCCTCCCCAAAATCCCTGGGGATCCCCCTGACACCCCCAAATCCCCCCCAACACCCCAGTATTCCCAGTTCATCCCCCAGTGCTCCCAGTTCATCCCAGTTCACCCCAGTGCTCCCAGTTCATCCCAGTCCATCCCAGTTCATCCCAGTGCTCCCAGTGCTCCCAGTTCATCCCAGTGCTCCCAGTTCATCCCAGTTCATCCCAGTGCTCCCAGTTCATCCCAGTGCTCCCAGTTCACTCTCCCAGTTCTCCCAGTCAATCCCAGTTCCCCCAATGGACCAATGACCAGTCCCTCCAGTATTCCCAGTATCCCAGTTTGCTCTCCCAGTTATCCCAGTTGTTCCCAGTTAACCCCATCCCCCCCAGTTCGCTCTCCCAGTATTCCCAGTTCCCCCAGTATTCCCAGTGTTCCCAGTATCCCTCCAGTCCCTCCCAGTATTCCCAGTGTTCCCAGTTAACCCCAGTCCTCCCAGTCCTCCCAGTATTCCAGTTAACCCATCACCCCAGTCCCCCCAGTATCCCCAGTGTTCCCAGTATCCCCAGTATTCCCAGTATTCCCAGTGTTCCCAGTGTTCCCAGTTAACCCCGTCCCCCCCAGTATTCCCAGTATTCCCAGTTAACCCATCCCCCCCAGCATCCCAGTTAACCCCAGTGTTCCCAGTGTTCCCCAGTATCCCAGTTCCCCCAGTTTCCCAGTATTCCCAGTATTCCCAGTGTTCCCAGTTAACCCCATCCCCCCAGTTCGCTCTCCCAGGTTAACCCCATCCCCCCCAGTATTCCCAGTGTTCCCAGCATTCCCAGTTAACCCCATCCCCCCAGTATTCCCAGTGTTCCCAGTATTCCCAGTATTCCCAGTTAACCCCGTCCCCCCCAGTCAATCCCAGTCCCCCCCAGCATTCCAGTTAACCCCATCCCCCCCAGTTAACCCCAGTATTCCCAGTATTCCCAGTTAATCCCAGTTAACCCCGTCCCCCCCAGTTCGCGCTCAACGCCGGCCTGCGGTTCCTGACTCCCGAGGAGCACTTCCTGGGCTGGGCCCCGGCGCCCTTTGACCTCCCGGCCTTTGACCCCGTGAGTGACCCCTGAGTGACCCCTGACCCCAAGAGCGGCCTGTCCCCAGTGCTGACCTTTGACCTTTGACCCCAGCGTGACCTGGACAAAGTGACCCAGGAGGTCCCCGAGGCCGAGCTGGTGTCGGACGGGCCCGAGGTGCTGCTGACGGTCGGCTTCCCTGGGGGTGAGTGACCACTGAGTGACCACCGAGTGACCAATGAGTGACCACTGAGTGACCACTGACCAATGAGTGACCACTGAGTGACCACTGAGTGACCGCTGAGTGACCACTGAGTGACCACTGAGTGACCGCTGAGTGACCGCTGACCACTGAGTGACCACTGACCAACTGACCAAGTGACCACTGAGTGACCGCTGAGTGACCACTGAGTGACCCTGAGTGACCACTGACCCTGAGTGACCGCTGAGTGACCCTGAGTGACCCCTGAGTGACCTGCACTGAGTGACCAATGAGTGACCACTGAGTGACCACTGACCATTGAGTGACCAATGAGTGACCACTGAGTGACCACTGAGTGACCGCTGAGTGACCACCTGACCCCTGCAATGGCTGCGGACCCAGCTCTGGTTCTGGTCCCAAATGGGAGAAAAGGGAGAAAAAAGGGAGGAAAAATGGCGGGAAACGTGAGGGGAAAAATGGCGGGAAATGTGAGGGGAAAATGGCGGGAAACGTGAGGGGAAAATGGCGGGAAACGTGAGGGGAAAATGGCGGGAAACGTGAGGGGAAAATGGCGGGAAACGTGAGGGGAAAAAGGGGGGAAAACGTGAGGGGAAAATGGCGGGAAACGTGAGGGGAAAATGGCGGGAAACGTGAGGGGAGAAAAAGGTGGGAAATGGGACAAAAGCGCAGGAAATGTGAGGGGGAAAAGGGGAAACGAGGGGAAAATGGTGGAAAACATGAGGGGAAAAGGGTGTGAAATATGAGGGGGGGAAATGGCGAGAATGTGAGGGGAAAATGGTGGGAGATGTGAGGGGGAAAAGCAGGAAATGTGAAGGGGAAAGGGTGGAAAAATTTGAGGGGAAATGGCAGGAAACGTGAGGGGAGGAATGGGTGGGAAATGTGAGGGGAAAAAGAGGGAAACATACGGGAAAAAAAGGGTGGAAAACGTGAGGGGAAAAAGGCAGGAAACATGAGGAAAAAAAGGGTGGAAAACGTGAGGGGAAAAGGATGGGAAACGTGAGGGGGAAATGGTGGGAAACATGAGGGGGAAAAAAGGGCAGGAAAACATAAGGGGAGAAAAAGGGTTGGAAACTAGAAAGTTGTGGGAAATGTGAGAGAAAGAAATGAAAATTTTCCCGCTCAGCCGGCAAATCCACTTTCGTGAAGCGTTACCTGGTCCCGGCAGGGTACGAATACGTGAACAGGGTGAGTTCCTGAGCCTTGGGTGACCTCCAGGGCTCACGGCCATGCTGTGTTGTGTGCCCATTGTGCCCAGTGTGACCATTGTGCCACCCCTGTCACCCTCAGGACACAATGGGCTCACAGCCACACTGTGTGGAGCCACAGTGTGACCACTGTGCCATCCCTGTCACCCTCAGGACACTGGGCTTGTGGCAGCGCTGTGTTGGGCCACAGTGTGACCACTGTGCCATCCCTGTGCCACCACTGTCACCCCTCAGGACACGCTGGGCTCGTGCAGCGCTGTGTTGAGCCACTCTGGCCCATTGTGCCCATTGTGCCATCCCTGTCACTGCTGTCACCCTCAGGACACGCTGGGCTCGTGGCAGCGCTGTGTCCCTGCTTGTTGAGCCACAGTGTGACCTTTGTGCCCATTGTGCCACCCCTGTCACCCTCAGGACACAATGGGCTCACGGCCACGCTGTGTTGAGCCACAGTGTGACCACTGTGCCATCCCTGTGCCACCACTGTCACCCCTCAGGACACGCTGGGCTCATGGCAGCGCTGTGTTGGGCCACAGTGTGACCATTGTGCCACCCCTGTCACCCTCAGGACACGATGGGCTCACGGCCATGCTGTGTTGTGTGACCTTTGTGCCCATTGTGTCACCCTCAGGACACAATGGGCTCACGGCCATGCTGTGTTGAGCCAGTGTGCCCATTGTGCCACCCCTGTCACCGCTGTCACCCTCAGGACACTCTGGGATCGTGGCCATTCTGTGTTGGGCCACAGTGTGACCATTGTGCCACCCCCAGGACACGCTGGGCTCGTGGCAGCGCTGTGTTGTGTGCCCATTGTGCCCATTGTGCCCATTGTGCAGGACACGCTGGGCTCGTGGCAGCGCTGTGTTGTGTGCCCATTGTGCCCATTGTGCCCATTGTGCAGGACACGCTGGGCTCGTGGCAGCGCTGTGTTGTGTGCCCACTGTGCCCATTGTGCCCATTGTGCCACCCTCAGGACACGCTGGGCTCGTGGCAGCGCTGTGTTGTGTGCCCATTGTGCCCACTGTGCCCATTGTGCCACCCTCAGGACACGCTGGGCTCGTGGCAGCGCTGTGTTGAGCACAGTGTGATCATTGTGCCCATTGTGCCCATTGTGCCCACTGTGCCACCCCAGGACACGCTGGGCTCGTGGCAGCGCTGTGTTGTGTGCCCATTGTGCCCATTGTGCCCACTGTGCCCACTGTGCCACCCCAGGACACGCTGGGCTCGTGGCAGCGCTGTGTTGAGCACAGTGTGCCCATTGTGCCCACTGTGCCATCCCCAGGACACGCTGGGCTCGTGGCAGCGCTGTGTTGTGTGCCCATTGTGCCCACTGTGCCCATTGTGCCATCCCTGTCACCCCCAGGACACGCTGGGCTCGTGGCAGCGCTGTGTTGTGTGCCCACTGTGCCCACTGTGCCCATTGTGCCACCCCAGGACACGCTGGGCTCGTGGCAGCGCTGTGTTGTGTGCCCATTGTGCCCACTGTGCCCATTGTGCCACCCCAGGACACGCTGGGCTCGTGGCAGCGCTGCGTCTCCGCCTGCTCGGCCGCCCTGGCCCGCGGCCGCTCCGTCGTCGTGGACAACACCAACCCTGACCCTGAATCGCGGCAGAGGCCAGTCTGGGCACTGGGAGGGACTGGGGGGCACTGGGACGGACTGGGAGGGCACTGGGAGGGACTGGGAGGGACTGGGAGGGCACTGGGAGGGACTGGGAGGGACTGGGAGGGACTGGGGGGCACTGGGAGGGACTGGGATGGCACTGGGAAGGACTGGGGGGCACAGGGATGGACTGGGAGGGCACTGGGAGTGAACTGGGGGCACTGGGAAGGACTGGGGGGCACTGGGATGGACTGGGAGGGACTGGGAGGGCACTGGACGGACTGGGAGGGACTGGGAGGGCACTGGGGGGCACTGGGGTTGAACTGGGGGGCACTGGGAGGGACTGGGAGGCACTGGGGGGGACTGGGAGGCACTGGGGGGCACTGGGAGGCACTGGGAGGGACTGGGAGCTGTTCCCCAAAACCTTTGGGGTTTTTTGGGGTATTTTGGGGTATTTTTGGGGTATTTTGGTGTATTTTGGGTTTTTTGCGGTATTTTGGGTTTTTCTGGGGTATTTTGGGTATTTGGGGTATTTTGGTGGGTATTTTGGGGCATTTTTGGGTTATTTTGGGTTGTTTTTTGGGGTATATTGGTTTTTTTTTGCGGTTTTTTTCGGGGTTTTCTGGGGTATTTAGGGGTATTTTTGGGGTTATTTTGGGCCCCCTGACCCCTGTGGTTGCTGCTCCCCAGGTTCGTGGCCTGTGCCCGGGCAGCCGCGGTTCGGTGCCGGTGCCTCCTGTTCACGGCACCGCTGGAGCAGGCGCGGCACAACTGCCGGGTGAGGAGGGGGCTGGGCGGGGGTGGAGGAGGGGGCTGGGTGGTGAGGAGGGGGCTGAGGGTGAGGAGGGGGCTGGGTGGGAGGGGGCTGGGGGTGAGGAGGGGGCTGAGGGTGAGGAGGGGGCTGGGTGGGGAGGGGGCTGAGGGTGAGGAGGGGGCTGAGGGTGAGGAGGGGGCTGGGGGTGAGGAGGGGGCTGGGTGAGGGGGGGGCTGAGGGTGAGGAGGGGGCCGGGGTGAGGAGGGGGCTGAGGGTGAAGAGGAGGCTGAGGGTGAGGAGGGGGCTGAGGGTGAGGAGGGGGCTGAGGGTGAGGAGGGGGCTGAGGGTGAGGAGGGGGCTGAGGGTGAGGAGGGGGCTGGGGTGAGGAGGGGGCTGGGGGTGAGGAGGGGGCTGGGGGTGAGGAGGGGGCTGGGGGAGGAGGGGGCTGGGGTGAGGAGGGGCGGGGGGTGAGGAGGGGGCTGAGGGTGAGGAGGGGGCTGAGGGTGGGAGGGGCTGGGGTGAGGAGGGCTGGGGGTGAGGAGGGGGCTGGGGATGAGGAGGTGAGGAGGGGCTGAGGGTGAGGAGGGGGCTGGGGATGAGGAGGGGCTGGAAAGTGAGGAGGGGGCTGAGGGTGAGGAGGGGCCGGGGGTTCCCCATCCCCCTCCCGCAGCCTCAGTGCCCCCCCCAACCCCTTTTCTTTGTGTTTTCACCCCAAAAAGTTCCGGGATCTGACGCAGAGCGGCCACGCCCCCGTCACCGACGCCGTCCTGTTCGGCTACAGGTGAGAGGGGGCTGGGGGAATTTGGGGGATTTGGGGAAATTTTGGGGGATTTTGGGGAATCCCTGGGGAAGGATCTAAAGGGGTTTGAGGAGGATTTTGGGGGATCTGAGAGGAATTTTGGGGGATTTTGGGCGTTTTGGGGATTTGGGGCATTTTGGGGAGTCCCTGGGAAGGATCTAAAGGGGTTTGGGGGGATTTTGGGGGATCTGAGAGGAATTTTGGGGGATTTTGGGGAATCCCTGGGAAGGATCTGAAGGGGTTTTGGGGGATTTTGGGGAATCTGAGAGGAATTTTGGGGGATCTGAGAGGGAATTTGGGGGATTTGGGGGGAAATTTTGGGGGATTTTGGGGGTTTTGGGGAATCTCTGGGAAGGATCTAAAGGGGTTTGAGGGGATTTTGGGGGATCTGAGAGGAATTTTGGGGAATTTGGGGCATTTTGGGGGATTTGGGGCATTTTGGCGAATCCTTGGGAAGGATCTGAAGGGGTTTTGGGGGATTTTGGGGAATCTGAGAGGAATTTTGGGGATTTTGGGCGTTTTGGGGATTTGGGGCATTTTGGGGAGTCCCTGGGAAGGATCTAAAGGGGTTTGGGGGGATTTTGGGGGATCTGAGAGGAATTTTGGGGAATTTTGGGGAATCCTTGGGAAGGATCTAAAGGGGTTTTGGGGGATTTTGGGGAATCTGAGAGGAATTTTGGGGCATTTGAGAGGAATTTTGGGGCATTTGAGAGGAAATTTGAGGGATTTGGGGGAAACTTGGGGGATTTGGGGCATTTTGGGGAATCTCTGGGAAGGATCTGAAGGGGTTTGAGGGGGATTTTGGGGGATCTGAGAGGAAATTTGGGGGATCTGAGAGGGATTTTGGGGAATCTCTGGGAAGGATCTGAAGGGGTTTGAGGGGATTTTGGGGGATCTGAGAGGAATTTTGGGGGATCTGGGGCATTTTGGGGAATCCCTGGGAAGGATCTGAAGGGGTTTGAGGGAATTTTGGGGAATCTGAGAGGAATTTGGGGGATCTGAGAGGAATTTTGGGGGATTTGGGGCATTTGAGGCATTTTGGGGAATCCCTGGGAAGGATCTAAAGGAGCTTGGAGGGAATTTTGGGGTATCTGAGAGGAATTTTGGGGGATTTGGGGCATTTTGGGGGATCTGGGGCGTTTTGGGGAATCTCTGGGAAGGATCTGAAGGGGTTTGAGGGAATTTTGGGGGATCTGAGAGGAATTTTGGGGCATTTCAGATGTTCTGGGAGCTCTGTAGGGTTGCTTTAGAGAACTGAGGGAATTTTGGGCTGCTTTGGGCTTTTTTTGCCTTTCTCTCAATTATTTAACCCCATTACTTCTTTTTTTTTGTTCAATTTTCCCTATTTTTGCCTCTTCCCCAATTTTGGGTTTTTTTCCTTGTTCTATTCTTCCTCATTTTGGGTGGGCTTTTCCCTTTTCCTCTTCCCTTCTCCCTTGGCTGTATTTATCCCATTTTTGCTGTATTTTCCCCCATTTTTGAGCCATTTTTCCTCCCACTTGACCCAAATTTGGGTGATTTTTCCCCATTTCCTCCCCCTCAGGAAACAATTTGTGCCCCCCGAGCTGTCCGAAGGCTTCTCCCAAATCCTCCGGATCCCCTTCGTGCCCCATTTTGGGGACCCCCCGGACCCCCAACGCCGCCGCCTCTTCCTGCAGTTCAGCGATGGATGAGCCCCCAGCCCCCAATAAAGGCACCGCCCCCTCCCCACATTTTGGGCAATTTTGGGCTCCAAATCAGATTTATTGTACAAAGGGGGTGGGGGTCAATGGGGGAGGGGAAATGGGGGGGGGTCACGGTGTTTCCATGGATTCACCCTCTGTGGAGAGAAGGGGAGAGGGGCTCACTCAGGGACCCCCCAATGTCCCCCCAATGTCCCCAGGTGTCCCCAATGTCCCCCCAATGTCCCCAGGTGTGTCCCCAGGTGTGTCCCCAATGTCCCCCCAATGTCCCCAGGTGTGTCCCCAGGTGTCCCCCAGGTGCCCCCAATGTCCCCAGGTGCCCTTAATGTCCCCCCAATGTGCCCAGATGTCCCCAAGTGTCCCCCAGGTGTGTCCCCAGGTGTGTTCAGGTGTCCCCAGGTTTCCCCAATGTCCCCCAAGTGTCCCCAATGTCCCCCCAGCTGTCCCCCCAGGTTTCCCCAATGTCCCCAGGTGTGTCCCCAATGTCCCCCCAGGTTTCCCTCCCCCAGGTGTCCCCAATGTCCCCATTGTCCCCCAGGTGTCCCCCCAGATGTCCCCACGTTTCCCCCAGGTGTCCCCAGGTGTCCCCCCAGGTGTCCCCAATGTCCCCAGGTGTGTCCCCCAGGTGTCCCTAAAGTCCCCAGGTGTCCCCAGGTGTGTCCCCAATGTCCCCAGGTGTCCCCCCAGGTGTCCCCAGGTGTGTCCCCAATGTCCCCAGGTGTCCCCAATGTCCCCAGGTGTCCCCCCAGGTGTCCCCAATGTCCCCAGGTGTCCCCAATGTCCCCCCAGATGTCCCCAGGTGTCCCCCCACGTTTCCCCAGGTGTCCCCAATGTCCCCAGATGTCCCCCCCACGTTTCCCCAGGTGTCCCCCCAGGTGTCCCCCAGGTATCCCCAGGTGTCCCCCCCAAGTGTCCCCAGTGTCCCCGGGCACTCACGGAGCTCGTTGAACAGAAAGGCCTCCTGGTACTCCCTCATGTACTGCGTGGAGCGCGACTCGTCCAGGAACAGCGAGTACACGCGCTTGATGTCCTCCACGCCCACCTCGGCGCCCTGCCGGCCGTGGAATATCCCAAATATCGCACCTCGCGTTTCCCGCTCCCTTTTCCTGCTTTTCACTCTTTTATCTCTTCATATTTGCTGCCTTTTTTCCTCCCCTCACGTTTCCCGCCCTTTTCTCCCCTCACGTTTCCCGCTCTTTCCCCCTCACATTTCCCGCCCTTCTACCACCCCCCCGTTTCCCAATATTTCACTTCATGTTTCCCACTCTCTTTTTCTGTTTTTCACTCTTTTTTCTCCTCAAATTTCCTGCTTTTTTTCCTCCCCTCACATTTCCCGCTCTTTCCCCCCTCACGTTTCCTGCTTTTTTTCCTCTCATGTTTCCCGCTCTTTTCTCCCCTCACATTTTCCACAAATATTGCACCTCGCATTTCCCACTCTCTATTCATGTTTTTTACTCTTTTATCTCCTCAAATTTCCTGCTTTTTTTTCCTCCCCTCATGTTCCCACCCTTTTCCCCCCTCACGTTTTCCTGCCCATTTCGCCCCTCACATTCCCACTCTTTCCTCCCCTCACGTTTCCCCCTCTTTTCTCCCCTCACATTTCCTGCTCTTTTCTCTCGACATTCCCCACTCTTCCTCCCCTCACAATTCCCAATATTGTATTTCATGTTTCCCACTTTCTTTTCCTGTTTTTCACTCTTTTTCTCCACACATTTTCTGCCTTTTTTCTCCCCTCACGTTTCCCACCCTTTTCCCCCCTCACGTTTTCTGCAAAATTGCAAATTGACCTCATGTTTCCCACTCTCTGTTTCTGTTTTTCACTCTTTGGCTCCTCACATTTCTTGCTCTTTTCTCCCCTTACATTTACCACCATTTTTCCTCTCACGTTTCCCGCTCTTTTCTCTCCTCACATTTTCTGCAAATATTGCACCTCACATTTCCCACTCTCTTTTTCTGTTTTTCACTCTTTTGCCTCCTCACATTTTCTGCCTTTTTTCCTCCCCTCACATTTCCCACTCTTTTCTCCCCTGACGTTTCCCGCCCTTTCCCCCCTCACATCTCCCACTCTTTTCTCCCCTCACGTTTCCCGCCCTTTCCCCCTCACATTTCCTGCCTTTCTCCCCTTACATTACCCACCATTTTCCCCCCTCACATTTCCCACTCCTTCCCTCACATTTCCCGCCCTTTTCTCCCATTTCCTGCCCTTTTCTCCGTCACATTTCCCACGATTTTCTTCCCTCACATTTCCCACTTTTTTCTCCCTGACATTTCCCACCATTTTCCCCCTCACGTTTCCTGCCCTTTTCCCCTCACATTTCCCGCCCTTTTCCCCTCACATTTCCCACCCTTTTCCCAAAACTCTTTTAGGACCCCGTTCCCCAAATTTCGGGGTGTATTTTTGGGATTTTGGGGCGCCCACCTTGCGTTTCCTGGCCACCAGGCTGGTGGCGGTGATGAGCTGCATGGCGTAGCGCAGCGTCCCCCCTCACATTTCCCACTCCTTCCCTCACATTTCCCACTCCTTCCCTCACATTTCCCACTTTTTTCCCCCTGACATTCCCGCCATTTTCCCCCTCACATTTCCCACCCTTTTCCCCTCACGTTTCCCGCCCTTTTCCCCTCACATTTCCCACCCTTTTCCCCTCACATTTCTCACTCTTTCCTCTCCCCTCACATTTCCCGCCCTTTTCCCCTCACGTTTCCTGCCCTTTTCTCCCCTCACATTTCCCGCCCTTTTCCCCTCACGTTTCCCGCCCTTTTCTCCCCTCACATTTCCCGCCCTTTTTCCCCTCACATTTCCCGCCCTTTCCCCCTCACATTTCCCACCCTTTTCCCAAAACTCTTTGTGACCCCAACCCATCACAACCACCCCTCCTCCAATTTGGGATCCCTACCCCACTTTTAGGACCCCGTTCCCCAAATTTCGGGGTGTATTTTTGGGATTTTGGGGCGCCCACCTTGCGTTTCCTGGCCACCAGGCTGGCGGCGGTGATGAGCTGCATGGCGTAGCGCAGCGTCCCCCCTCACATTTCCCACTCCTTCCCTCACATTTCCCGCCCTTTTCTCACATTTCCTGCCCTTTTCCCCTCACATTTCCCACTATTTTCTTCCCTCACATTTCCCACTTTTTTCCCCCTGACATTTCCTGCCATTTTCCCCCTCACGTTTCCCACCCTTTCCCCCTCACGTTTCCTGCCATTTCCCCCTCACGTTTCCCGCCCTTTTCCCCTCACGTTTCCCGCCCTTTTCCCCTCACATTTCCCACCCTTTCCCCAAAACTCTTTTAGGACCCCATTCCCCAAATTTCGGGGTGTATTTTTGGGATTTTTGGGGCGCCCACCTTGCGTTTCCTGGCCACCAGGCTGGCGGCGGTGATGAGCTGCATGGCGTAGCGCAGCGCCCCCCCTCACATTTCCCACTCCTTCCCTCACATTTCCTGCCCTTTTCTCCCATTTCCTGCCCTTTTTCCCCTCACATTTCCCACTCTTTTCTTCCCTCACGTTTCCCACCCTTTTCCCCTCACATTTCCTGCCCTTTTCCCCCTCACATTTTCCACCCTTTTCCCTCACATTTCTCACTCTTTCCTCTCCCCTCACGTTTCCCGCCATTTTCCCCCTCACGTTTCCGGCTCTTTCCCCCTCACATTTCTCACCCTTTTCCCAAAACTCTGTGACCCCAACCCATCAGGATCCCTATTTGGGATCCCTACCCCACTTTTAGGACCCCATTCCCCAAATTTCGGGGTGTATTTTTGGGATTTTTGGGGCGCCCACCTTGCGTTTCCTGGCCACCAGGCTGGCGGCGGTGATGAGCTGCATGGCGTAGCGCAGCGCCCCCCCTCACATTTCCCACTCCTTCCCTCACATTTCCCGCCCTTTTCTTACATTTCCTGCCCTTTTTCCCCTCACATTTCCCACTATTTTCTTCCCTCACATTTCCCACTCCTTCCCTGACATTTCCCGCCATTTTCCCCCTCACGTTTCCCGCCCTTTTCCCCTCACGTTTCCCGCCCTTTTCCCCTCACGTTTCCCGCCCTTTTCTCCCCTCACGTTTCCCGCCCTTTTCTCCCCTCACGTTTCCCGCTCTTTCCCCCTCACATTTCTCACCCTTTTCCCAAAACTCTGTGACCCCAACCCATCAGGACCCCAATTTGGGATCCCTACCCCACTTTTAGGACCCCATTCCCCAAATTTTGGGGTGTATTTTTGGGATTTTTGGGGCTCCCACCTTGCGTTTCCTGGCCACCAGGCTGGCGGCGGTGATGAGCTGCATGGCGTAGCGCAGCGACGTCTCCAGCCCGATGCGCGTCAGCACCGCGTACGCGTCCTCCGTCATCTCCACGTCCTCCTCCTCGCACCTGCGCCCCCAAACCGCTCAGGGGGACCCCGAAATGGCCCCGGGGATCCCCCCAAGAGTGGCCCCCAATGTGGTTTTTGGGGGTACCCTGAGGGAGTTATGGAATACCCAGTGGGGCGAGTGAGGGTCCTGAAGGGGTTGGGGGCACCTGGCAGGGACTGGGGGTGGCCCAAGAGGATTTTGGGGTGTCTGGGGAAACCCTGAGGGAATAAAGGGCACCTGGAGAGAGTTATGGGGTGCCCCAAGAGGCTTTTGGGGTGTCTTGAGAAAAACCCTGAGGGAATTAAGGGCACCTGGAAAGAGTTATGGGGTACCCCAAGAGGATTTTGGGGTGTCTGGAGGGACCCTGAGGGAGTTAAGGGCACCCCAAGATTGATCAGGAGAGAGTTTTGGGGTACCCCAAGAGGATTTTGGGGTGTCTGGAGGAACCCTGAGGGAGTTAATAGCACCCCAAGATTGATACAGAGAGAGTTATGGGGTACCCCAAGAGGATTTTGGGGTGTCAAGGGGGACCCTGAGGGAATTAAGGGCACCCCAAGATTGATCAGGGCACCTGGAGAGAGTTATGGGGTACCCCAAGAGGATTTTGGGGTGTCAAGGGGGACCCTGAGGGAATTAAGGGCACCCCAAGATTGATCAGGGCACCTGGAGAGAGTTTTGGGGTACCCCAAGAGGATTTTGGGGTGTCTGAGAAAACCCTGAGGGAATTAAGGGCACCTGGAAAGAGTTATGGGGTACCCCAAGAGGATTTTGGGGTGTCTAGGGGGACCCTGAGGGAATTAAGGGCACCCCAAGATTCATCAGGGCACCTGGAAAGAGTTATGGGGTACCCCAAGAGGATTTTTGGGGTGCCCAGGTGTGTCAGGGCTCGGTTTGAGCTGCACCAAGGCAGATTTTGGGGTGCCCAGGTGTGTCAGGGCTCGGTTTGTGCCACACCAAGGCAGATTCAGGGGTGCCCAGGAGGATTTTTGGGGTGCCCAGGAGGATTCAGGGGTGCCCAGGTGGATTTTTGGGGTGCCCAGGTGGATTTTTGGGGTGCCCCACCTGATTTTGAGGATCTGCCGCGTCTCCTTGTCGCCGTAGGGCGCCGTGGCGATGATCAGCAGCCGGTCCAGCAGATCCAAGGGCAGCCCGTGGGGGCTGCGGTGGGCAGTGCCCCGGATCCTGAGGGACACGTGGGCAATCAGGGGGTTCCCCTCAGCTTTTGGGGTGCCCCAGGTGTGCCCAGGGGGGTGCCCGGTACCTGGTGATGCCGCGGTTGGTGGCCATGATCAGCACGGGCGCCATGTCGCTCTCCAGGGCCCGGTTGAGGAAGGAGAAGCTCTCAATATCCAACATGTGAACCTCATCGATGAACAACACCTGGCACGGGGTGGGGATTGATTTTGGGGGGCTCTAAGTGAGGTTTGGGGGGTCCTGGGGTGCTCTGGGGGGGTTTGGGGGCTCAGGGCTCACCCCAGGGATGACCTCGGCCTTGCCCTCCTCGCGCCACTCGGCCACTTTGGCGTTGATCTGCTCGCGCACCTCCGGCTTGATCTCGCCCGTGTCACCTGAGCGGGGGGTTTGGGGGGTCAGGGGCGGGTTTGGGGGTCCCAGGGGCGGTTTTGGGGTGTGGAGACCCCAAAAAGAGGGTTCAGAACCCTTGGGGTGGGTCAGGGGCAGTTCTGGGGGTCCCAAGGGCGGTTTTGGGATTCTGGGGATGGCCAAGAACAGAGCGAGGGGAAGTTTGGGGGGTCAGGGGCAGTTTGGGGGTCCCAGGGGCGGTTTTGGGGTGGGGAGACCCCAAAAAGAGGGTTCATAACCCTTGGGGTGGGTCAGGGGCAGGTTTGGGGTCCCAGGGGTGGTTTTGGGGTGGAGACCCCAAAATGAAGGTACAGAACCCTTGGGGTGGGTCAGGGGCAGTTTGGGGGTCCCAGGGGCGGTTTTGGGGTCTGAGACCCCAAAAAGAGGGCTCAGAACCCCCAAGGTGGGTCAGGGGCAGTTTTGGGGGTCTGGGGACAGCAAAGAACAGAGTGAGGGACAGTTTGGGGTTTTTGGGGTCAGTTTGGGGTTTTTGGGGTCAGTTTTGAGGATTTTGTGTTCAGTTTGGGGTTTTTGGGGTCAGTTTTGAGGTGTGGAGACCCCAAAAAGAGGGTACAGAACCCTTGGGGTGGGTCAGGGGCAGTTTTGGGGGTCCCAGGGGCGGTTTTGGGGTGTGGAGACCCCAAAAAGAGGGTTCAGAACCCCCAGGGTGGGTCAGGGGCAGTTTTGGGATTCTGGGGATAGCCAAAAACAGAGTGAGGGGAAGTTTGGGGTTTGGGGGGTCAGTTTTGGGTTTGGGGGGTCAGTTTGGGGTTTTTGGGGGGTCAGGGGCAGTTTGGGGGTCCCAGGGGCGGTTTTGGGGTGTGGAGACCCCAAAAAGAGGGCTCAGGGTGGGTCAGGTGCAGTTTTGGGGCCTCCAGGAGCAGTTTTGGGGGTCTGGGGATGGCCAAAAACAGAGTGAGGGGAAGTTTGGGGTTTCTGGGGTCAGTTTGGGGTTTCTGGGGTCAGTTTTGGGGTCAGTTTGGGGTTTTTGGAGTCAGTTTTGGGGTCTGGGGCTACCCAAGAAGAAAGCAAGGAAGCCCTGGGCTAAGTGAGGGACATTTTGGGGTTTCTGGGGTCAGTTTTGGGTTTTTGGGGTCAGTTTTGGGGTCAGTTTTGGGTTTCTGGGGTCAGTTTTGGGTTTTTGGGGTCAGTTTTGGGTTTTTGGGGTCAGTTTTGGGTTTCTGGGGTCAGTTTTGGGGTCAGTTTTGGGGTCAGTTTTGGGTTTCTGGGGTCAGTTTTGGGGTTTTTGGGGTCAGTTTTGGGGTCAGTTTTGGGGTCAGTTTTGGGGTTTCTGGGGTACCTGAGAACAGGGCCAGGAAGCCCTGGGCTAAGTGAGGGACATTTTGGGGTTTTTGGGGTCAGTTTTGGGGTTTTTGGGCTCAGTTTTGGGGTTTTTGGGGTACCTGAGAACAGGGCCAGGAAGCCCTGGGTGCGGGAGTTGATGACGTCGATCTCGTGCAGCGACACCGTGTGCACGACCTCGCGCCGCTTCTGCAGCTCCCCGTCGGGGCACTGCACGAACTTCGTCTGCGGACGAGAATTCAGGGTCAGGGACACCCCAAAAACCCCAAAATCCTCACCTGAGCCCCCCAAAATCCTCACCTGCGCCCCCATGGCGTCGTAGTCGCGTGCTCGGGTGAAGGAGCGCCCCAGCTTCGAGATCTTCCCCGTGGCCTTGTCGATGGTGATGACATCACTGAGGGGGAAAACGGGGTTTTTTGGGATTTTTTTCACTTCTCGTGTTTTCCACCTTTTTTCCCCTCATATATCCCTTTTTCCCCCCCTCACATTTCCCACTTTTTTCCCCCCCTCACACTTCCCTTTTCCTTCTGTTTCCTGCCCATTTCCCCCCTCATGTTTCCCACTCTTTTCCCCTCACGTTTCCCACTCTTTCCCTCTCATCTCTTTGCCTTTTTCCCCCTCACATTTCCCTTTTTCTCCTCATGTTTCCCGTCTTTTCCCTCACATTTCCCACCCTTTTCCCTCTCACATTTCCCTCCCTTTTCCCCCTCACAATTCTCACCCATTTCCCCCCTCACGTTTCTCTTTTTCCCCTCACATTTCCCGCTCTTTTCCCCTCACATTTCCTTTTTTCCCCTCACATTTCCCACCCTTTTCCCCCCTCACCTTTCCTGCCTTTTTCCCCTCACGTTTCCTGTCCTTTCTCACTCACATTTTCAACTCTTTTCCTCTCACATTTCTCACTCTTTTCCTCTCATGTTTCCCACCATTTCCCCCCCTCACATTTCCCTTTCTCCCCTCACATTTTCTGCCTTTTTTCCCCTCACATTTCCCTCCCTTTTCTCCCCCCTTTTCTCCCCTCATGTTTCCCGCCCTTTTCCCCCTCACATTTCCCTTTTCCCCCTCACATTTCCCGCTTTTTCTACCCTCACATTTCCCTTTTCCCCTCAAATTTCCCACCCTTTTTCTCCCCACACATTTCCCTTTTCCCTCTCACATTTCCCTCCCTTTTCCCCCTCACATTTCCCGCCCTTTTTCCCCTCACATTTCCTGCCCTTTTCCCCCTCACAGTTTCCTTCTCTTTTTCGCCTCACATTTCCTGCCCTTTTCTCCCCTCACATTTCCCACCCTTTTCCCTCTCACATTTCCCTCCCTTTACTCTCACACTTCCTGCCCTTTTCCCCCTCACATTTCCTGCCCTTTTCCCCCTCACATTTCCCTTTTTCTGCTCATATTTCCTGCCATTTTTCTCTCACATTTCCCTTTTCTCCCCTCACGTTTCCCGCCCTTTTCCCCCCTCACATTTCCCTTTTCCCCTCAAATTTCCCACCCTTTTTCTCCCCTCGCATTTCCTACCCTTTTCCCCCTCACATTTCCCTTTTTCTGCTCATATTTCCTTTTTTCCCCTCATATTTCCCTTTTCTCCCCTCACGTTTCCCGCCCTTTTCTCCCCTCACGTTTCCCGCCCTTTTTTCCCCTCACGTTTCCCGCCCTTTTTTCCCCTCACATTTCCCGCCCTTTTTCCCTCACTTTCCCCTTCTCCCTACGTTTCCCGCCCTTTTCTCCCCTCACATTTTCCCGCCTTTTCTCCCCTCACATTTTCCCGCCATTTTCTCCCCTCACGTTTCCCGCCCTTTTCTCCCCTCACGTTTCCCGCCCTTTTCTCCCCTCACATTTCCCGCCATTTTCTCCCCTCACATTTTCCCCCTCACGTTTCCCGCCCATTTTTCCTCCTCCCTCACATTTCCTCCTCCCCTCACATTTTCCCGCCTTTTCTCCCCTCACATTTTCCCCAGTCCCGCCTTTTCTCCCCTCACATTTTCCCGCCATTTTCTCCCTCAATTTTCTCCCCTCACGTTTCCGCCCTTCTCCCCTCACTTTCCCCATTTTTCTCCCCAATTTGGCTCCCCCACTTCCCGCCCTCACCTCCTTTCGTGCCCCATTTTGTTCCCCAAATTTCGGTCCTCACCTTTCTCTTTCAGCCCACTCTCTTGGCCCCAATTTGGTCTCCCATTCGGGACAGCAGCAACCGGCTTGGCACCTTGCAGGGGGTTTTGGGGACCTTGGGGTCAAAATTTTGGGGTCTCCTTAAGGGGATTTTGGGACAAAAAGAGGATTTTGGGTCCCTTAAGGGGATTTGGGGACAAAAGAGGGATTTTGGGGTTCCTTAAGGGGATTTTGGGACAAAAAAGAGGATTTTGGGGTTCCTTAAGGGGATTTTGGGGACAAAAAGAAGGTTTTGGGGTTCCTTAAGGGGATTTTGGGGACAAAAAGAAGGTTTTGGGGTTCCTTAAGGGATTTACAAAAGAAGGTTCTGGCGTTTCCTTAAAGGGATTTTTTGGGGACAAAAAGAGATTTTGGGGTTCCTTAGGGATTTCTGGACAAAAAGAGTTTTGGGTCCCTTAGGGATTTACCAAGAGGTTTTGGGTTCCTTAAGGGTTTTGGGGACAAAAGAGATTTTGGGGTTCCTTAAGGGGATTTACCAAACAGATTTGGGTTCCTTAAGGATTTTTTGGGACAAAAAGAAGGTTTTGGTCCTTAAAGGGATTTTGGGGACAAAAAGGGATTTTGGGGTCCCTTAAGGATTTTCTGGATGACAAAAGAGGATTTGGGTTCCTTATGGGATTTACAAAAGAGTTTTGGGTTCCCATTAAGGGATTTTGGGACAAAAGAGGTATTTGGGTCCCTTAAGGGGTTTTTTGGGGACAAAAGAGGATTTTGGGGTTCCTTAAGGGGATTTACAAAAGAAGGTTTTGGGGTTCCTTAAGAGGGGATTTTGGGGACAAAAAGGTTTTGGGGTTCCTTAAGGGGATTTTTGGGGACAAAAGAGATTTTGGGGTCCTTAAGGGGATTTACAAAAGAAGGTTTTGGGGTTCCTTAAGGGGATTTTGGGACAAAAAGAGGATTTTGGGGTTCCTTAAGGGATTTTGGGGACAAAAAGAGAGTTTTGGGGTTTCCATAAGGGGATTTTTTTGGGGACAAAAGAAGGTTTTGGGTTCCTTAAGGGATTTTTTGGGGGATTGGACAAAAAGAGGATTTTGGGGTCCCTTAAGGGGATTTTGGGACAAAAAGAGTTTTGGGGTTCCTTAAGGGGATTTTGGACAAAAGAGGATTTTGGGGTTCCTTAAGGGGATTTTGAGGACAAAAAGAGGATTTTGGGGTTCCTTAAGGGGATTTACAAAAAGAAGGTTTTGGGTTCCTTAAGGGATTTTTTGGGACAAAAAGAGGATTTTGGGTCCTTAAGGGATTTTGGGGACAAAAAGGTTTTGGGGAAGTTTTAGTTTGGGTTCCTTAAGGGATTACAAAGATTTTGGGGTCCTACGGATTTGGACAAAAAGGATTTTGGGGTCCTTAAGGGGATTTTTTGGGGACAAAAAGAGGATTTTGGGTTCCTTAAGGGATTTGGGACAAAAGAAGGTTTTGGGGTTCCTAGCGGTTGGGGGGGATTTTGGGGACAAAAGCGTTTTGGGGTCCCTTAAGGGGAATTTTTTGGGGACAAAAAGAAGGGTTTTGGGTCCTTAAGGGGATTTGGTACAAAAGAGGATGGGAATAAAATTTGGGGTCCTAAGGGGATTTTGGGACAAAAAGAGGATTTTGGGGTTCCTTAAGGGGATTTTGGGACAAAAGAGGATTTTGGGGTTCCTTAAGGGGATATTTTGGGACCAAAAGAATGTTTTGGGATCCCTTAAGGGGATTTTTTTGGGGACAAAAAGAGGATTTTGGGGTTCCTTAAGGGGATTTACAAAAAGAAGGTTTTGTTGTTCCTTAAGGGGATTTACAAAAAGAAGGTTTTGGGGTTCCTTAAGGGGATTTTGGGGACAAAAAGAGGATTTTGGGGTCCCTTAAGGGGATTTTGGGGACAAAAAGAGGATTTTGGGGTTCCTTAAGGGGATTTTGGGGACAAAAAGAGGATTTTGGGGTCCCTTAAGGGGATTTTTTGGGGACAAAAAGAGGTTTTGGGGTTCCTTAAGGGGATTTTGGGGACAAAAGAGAGAAATTTTGGGGTCCCTTAAAGGGATTTACAAAAAGAGGATTTTGGGGTTCCTTAAGAGATTTTGGGGACAAAAAGAGGATTTTGGGGTTCCTTAAGGGGATTTTTTGGGGACAAAAAGAGGATTTTGGGGTTCCTTAAGGGGATTTTGGGGACAAAAAGAGGATTTTGGGGTTTTCCCTCACCGTGCCGGTGGCCGGGCGGTCGATCTGGATTTCCACCACCTCGCCCTCGATGATCTCAGTCTCCTCCCTGTAAGGCAAAAAAAGGGAGAAACACCCCAAAAATCAGAGGGGAACCCCAAAATTTGGGTGTTGGGATATTTAAATGGGGTGGGGGAAGCCCAAAATTGGGGTGGAAAGTAAAATTTAGGGGGTGCAGAGGAGCAGAACAGGATCTGGGAACCCCAAAATTGAAATAGAACCCCAAAATTTAGGTAGGAATCACAAAATTGGGGTGGAGAGTGAAATTTGGGGCGTTCAAGCTCTACCAAAGTAGCAAAACAGGATATTAGAAACTCTAAAATTGAAATAGAACCCCAAAATTTGGCTAGGAACACCAAAATTGGGGTGTTGGACCCCAAAACAGGGAAAGAAAAAATGAAATTGAGCTCAAAAAAAGGAAAATGGGCAGCAGAAAACACAAAATGTTTGAAAATGAGGGGAAAAAATCTGAAATTTGGGGGCAGATCCTGAAATTTATCGGGATTTTGGGAGGGAAATGACCTAAATTAGAATGGAGAACCCCAAAATTGGGGGGGTTGGAAAGGAATCTAAATTGAGATGAAGAACCCCAAAATTGTGAGGAAATTCAAAATTTTAAACTGCCCCCAAATCCCCCTCCAAACCCCCTAAAATCCCCCAAATCCCCCTCCAACCACCCTAAATCCCCCCAAATCCCCTCTAAATCCCCCAAAATAAAACCAAAAATAAAGTAGAAAAAATAAAACGAGAGAAAAACCCAACAAGAAAGCTCAAAAATGACAAATAAGAAAAAATAAGATGCGGGGACCCCAAAATGGAGGAGGTTGATATCCTAAAATTGGGGTGGGGGATCTCAAAATTTGAGATGGGACCTCAAAATTGGGAACCTCAAAATTGGGGTGGGACCCTCAAAATTGTGGAGCTCAAAATCTGAAATGGGACCTTAAAATTTGAGATGGGAACCTAAAAATTGGGGTGGGAGCTCAAAATTTGAGGTGGGAGCTCAAAATTGGGGTGGGGACCTCAAAATTGGGGAGCTCAAAATTGGGGTGGGAACCTCAAAATTGGGACCTCAAAATTGGGGTGGGGAGCTCAAAATTTGAGATGGGAACCTCAAAATTGGGAACCTCAAAATTGGGATGGGGACCTCAAAATTGGGGTGAGGACCTCAGAATTTGAGATGGGAGTTCAAAATTTGAGATGGGACCTGAAAATTTGAGATGGGACCTCAAAATTGGGGTGGGAACCTCAAAATTGGGGACCTCAAAATTGGGGTGGGAACCTCAAAATTGGGGTGGCAACCTCAAAATTGGGGTGGGAACCAAAAAAATTGGGGGGGGGAGATCAAAATTGGGATGGAGCTCAAATTGGGGAGCTCAAAATTGGGGAGCTCAAATTGGGGTGGGGACCTCAGAATTTGAGATAGGAACCTCAAAATTGGGGTGGGAACCTCAAAACTGGGCCCCTCAAAATTGGGGTGGGACCCCCAAAAATTGGGGAGCTCAAAATTGGGTGGGAGCTCAAAATTGGGGACCTCAAAATCGGGGTGAGGAGCTCAAAATTTTAGATGGGAACCTCAGAATTGGGAACCTCAAAACTGGGGTGGGAACCTCAAAACCGGGGCCCTCAAAATTTGAGATGTGACCTCAAAATTGGGAACCTCAAAATTGGGGTGAGGAGCTCAAATTTGAGATGGGGAAACCTCAAAATTGGGGTGGGAACCTATAATTGGGGAGCTCAAAATTGGGGAGCTCAAAAATTGGGGTGAGGAGCTAAAATTTGAGATGGGAAACCCTTTAAAAATTTTAGATGGGAACCTCAAAATTGGGGTGGGGAAACCTCAAATTGGGGCCTCAAAAATTTTAGATGGGGGGCCCAAAAAATTGGGGGCCTCAAAATTGGGATGGGAGCTCAAAATTTTAGAGGGAACCCCAAAAAAGGGCCCTCAAAATTGGGGGTGGGGGGATCAAAAATTTGGGGTGGGGGCCTCAAAATTGGGGGGAGGAGCTCAAATTTGAGATGGGGCCTTAAAATTTGAGATGGGAACCAAAAATTGGGGTGGGAGTCAAATTTTTAGGTGGGAGCTCAAAATTGGGGTGGGGGCCCAAAATTGGGGACCTAAAATTGGGGTGAAAAGCCCAAAATTTGAGATGGGAACCTCAAAAATGGGGTGGGGAAACCTAAAAATTGGGGAG
>NW_026992683.1:0-39101 GCF_028769735.1 Zonotrichia leucophrys gambelii
CAGCCACCTTCATTGTGACATTTGGCACCCGACCAGAGACCATGATATTCAGGGCTCCCTGTGCCAGTCATGTCAGCTGGGGTTAGCTGATGGATAGGCCAGTGCTCCCTGAGATTTTGGATTGTGCCGGGCCCGGCAGATTCATCGTTGCTTCAAGGGACCTTGCCCAGGATCAGCATGAATGATGATGGTTTCACCTGCGTAGGAATGCAGGTGGGTTTGGGGAAATGCAAGACATTTATTGCTCATTTTGCCACTGTGTTTTTACAATATACACCCACATCCCATAACTGATTTTATGTGTCCCGGTGGCTCTTCCCCATAAGGCAGAGAAAGAGAAAAATGGGCAGCCAGATGTCCAAAGTAGAAAGGACCATATATGGATGCTTTAATTCTCACTGATCATGACATAATATTTTCAAAGAATGAATTAAAATGAATCATGAGGTGGATCATTAAAAATTTCCCAGACGTCTCTGCCAATGAAATCCATACCACTGAATTTTGGGACTCAGTGGGAGTTAAACTATACAATATTTCAATCAAAAGGGACCCCATTGCATCCATACCATCCTTGAGGCCCTTCACCAGCAAGCAGTGTGTCAAAAACTCAATCTGTTTGTCACTCCTAACCTGGGACCTCCCCTCAAACCTGCCTTTCTCAGACTATTTATGATGATCCAAGATGGCAATGGCCATGCTATCTTGCATGCCCTGGAGACTAAAGATGGAAGGAGCCCGAATGTGTCTCAGAAGCCCGACCATCCTCCCCTCCACCTTGGCTTGTCCACTTCCTGCTAGCACAACCTTCTCTTCTGCTCTGAATGAATCTCCAGACTCCACCCCCACAACTGCAGGTCAGGCTCCATTGTCAATCATTCCACCTTCACCCTGGGCCATGCCTCCAGTTAAGGAAGGAGACTGGCAAATAGCCTCAAAACCCCTCAGTGCCCTGGTATGTTATGGAAGAAGGGGGGAGAATCCCAGGTATCAGCCATTGGTTTATGGGGAAATAAAGGATCTCTGTATGGACTTTAAAGACCATAGGAAGGACTTACGTTGTTTTAATGGCCTAATGAGGGCCATGTTTACAGCACATCATAACTCCCTATGATTTAAAATATATTATGACCATGTTGTTGTCACCTATAGAATACACCCTGTGAAAAGGGGGATGGAAGTGTTTACTAAATCAATTAATAGCAGACTATGCTACTAATGAGGCAAGGGCGGAATTGACAATCAACCATCTAGCTGGAGAAGGACAACACAGCCTACCAGATGATCAAGCAGCAGATATCCCCAGAGAAGAATTGAATTATATCAAAGAGATGGCTTTGAAAACTTTAATCCAGGTATCAGATGGTAGCACCCCCAATTTGGACAACCTTGGGTGGCTGCAGCTAAAGCTTTAGGACAATAACACCATCTTGGGTGCCTGTTAAGTAAGCAACCAACGCTACCTCCCTCACACTGAGTGGCCTGCTCTCAGACATAGAGACCATCAGACAGGCCACCTTGCAGAACAGCGATAGAGTTTTTACTCTGGCCACATGGGCATGGCTGTGCAAACTCTGAGGGCAAGTGTTGCATGAACCTTTCCAGCCACAGTGAGTCAATCCACAAGAGCATTCAGGTACTGAAGGAAGGGTTCAAGAAGCTTCAAGTGGAAAACAAAGACTGGGTCAATAAACTCTTCCAGTCCTGAGGACTAAAGGGTTGGATGATGTCGAGCTAAAACAGGACTATTATTTCTCTTAGTGGTTGTTGTTGTTCAATTGTTAATTGTTCCATGTTTGTTTGGATGCTTTTAGAAAGTCTTACAAAATTCTTTCATTTCCATCTTTGTTGTAAAAGAGAAAGGGGGAAGATACCCAACACAGGCTCCTCATGGACTCCTTGGACAAGAGAACTGGAGGCCAGGAGGGCATGAAAACCTCTCAGAGACTCAGTGTGGGAAGGAAAAACCTTAAAAGTACCTAAAAGTATTCTTAAATCCATAAAGTACCTTAAAATCCTTGAGTCTCGCAAGGCATTAATGAGGCCGACTGAGTGTCAGTGCAAAGCTCTCAAGGGATTCATTAAAGCAGGTAATTGGGGCCATGATTGCACAAACTTCTCACAGAATCTGTATCAAAAGGGAAACACCAAGTACCCTAAAATAACTGAAGTACCCTGAAGTATTAATGAGCCCCAGTGAGTGTTGTTACTGACAAAGCCTCTCCATGGGCTAATTACAGCAGATAATTGGAGGCCATGATTGCACAAACCTCTCAGAGACTCCAAGGCAAAAGCCAAACCCAAAGTCCTTTGAAACACCAGCAGTCCCTGGAAGCATGAAGGAGACCACAGGGCCATTCCTGAGCAAGGCTCCCCAGGGACTCCTTCCAGCAGCTCCTTGAGGCCACTGGAATGTGGGCTAGGGGGGGATGCTGAGGGCAGGACAAGGGGCTGACAGTGCCCAGCCTGGCTGGGGCTGTGCCAGGAGGCCCCAGGGCCTCAGGAAAAGGTGTCTCCTCACAGCCCTTGGTGGCACAGACCCTGCTGTGCCCCAGGACACCAAGACTATGCTTCTCTTTGTCCCCACCTGTCATCACTGCCTCCAGTTCTCTGCTCTGCCTGGGGCCTTAGGACATTTTCTCAGTCATGTCTCTCAGTGGGACCCATTAAAAGTCCAAGAAACTTTGGAGTTGGATTCTGACTTGGAGTTCTGCAGAGGTTTCTTCAGCTCCCTCTCAGGGACTGATGTGCAGGGCCTGAGCACAAAGCCCCAGAGGCTCATTAAAGTCCTTGTGCTGTGTCTGTGCTGCTGAGCTGGGCTGGGCTCCTGGCACAGAGGCAGCTCCTGGTAACCAAGAAGAGCTTCAAAAGCACATTTCTCTTGATGAGCAGCTCTTCTGCCAGCCCAGCAGGGCTGGGGCACTGCCTGCAGGCAGTCTGGGCGCAGCACAGAGAGTCACAGAGAGCTTCAATCAGTCAGGGCTGGGAAGGTGCTGAGAAGTGCCTGGGGCAGAATCACTGCCAGCCCTTGGCACAGGAACCTCTGGCTGCAGGACAATGCAGCTGCAGCTCTTGGATCCATTTCCTAAAGATGGAACATCCCAATGCCTACAGACTCTGTAAGTACAACCCTGAGTATTTCTGGTGTAGGGGAGGTGAAATGCTCATGAAGCTCTGACATGCTGAGGGTTTCTGATCAGTCATAGAATATTTACCAGCAAAGGATTTTGATAGGAAATAGGATATTTCCTAATATTTTTTATTCAGTTTTCTATTATTGGAGTGTGGTGGTTTGACCAGGAAGGAGTGGGAATTCTGGGAAGCTGTGGTCAAACCAATGAAGGTTTTGGGTTTGAGACTGGCACCCGGTGTAGCCAGTGGGGTTTGGACACACCTCCGAGAATACACAGGGGTTAAAAGCAGGGCACTGCCCTTGCCACGCTCTCTTGGGACGTCGCTGTGAAGAGGTCAGATCTCTTCCCCCGTCCAGCCTTGCTGCTGGGCGGGGGAGGGGCAGCCATGCAGTAGGCCCGGGGCCTGGACGGAGATGGGGGTGAGAAAGTTCTCAAGGATGGAAGGGTGGCGGAGCCCCAAGAAACATCGGGCAGCCATTCCCCCCCCCCCCCCCCCCCCCAGGAGGGAGAGAGAGGGAGAGTCGGCGGTGATAGCAGCCGGCCCAGGAGGAGAAAGGGGGGGAAGGGCGCAGCCCGGCCGGCCGCAGCAGCAGCAGCACGTGTGGGAGTATTATCGTTCTGAGATAGACAAAGACTGAAAACTTTTAACCCTTTCTTTCATGACTGGGGCCTTGCAAAAATGCTAATCCTCCTCGAAGCTGAATAAGAAGGGAGATAAGAGATGAGATGAGACAAGGACCTGGCCCGAAGAACGTGGAGATGATTGGATGGGGAGAGATGATTTGGAGTGGCCTTTTGGCTGGACTTTTCTTGTGGCCATGGACTCAGTTGTTCCTGTGACACAGACTGCATTTAGGGGGAGGCAGTGCCTCAAAACCAGGAGGGTTCATTCGTGAGGACCCCCCGGCCCCAGGGGGTTGGAAAAATATGGGGGGGACAGATGTCCCAAAGCAGAGACTGTGCCTTTTTGGAGTGAGACAAGGCATCCTTGAAAGACAACCCTAAAAGCAGCTCTGGCCATGTCTCAGTGGTGAGAGCACTGGGCATGGAAGGAAGATGTCACAAGCGGCAAAAGGACTTTTTTCCGGGCGGTGCCGAAGTGACAAGGAAGCACACGAGGTTTCAGTGTGTTTCCAGGAGAAGCCTATGGAACAAGAAGGACTCCTTTCCTCTTCATGAACTGCAGTTTGAGTATACTAAAGTGTCATGCCGGGCTGGGCAGTTGGTGTTTTGGGAGAATGTATCGGATTGGGAAAGTCAGGGAGTGGGGAGGAGGAAAGTTTTTTTGTAAGGTTTTCAATTTTTTTTTTTTTCTTTTCTTTTCCTTATAGTCTTTCCCTATTTTCCTGTAGTTTAAGTAATAAAGTGTTCTTTATGTTTAAGTTAGAGCCTGTTTTGCTTATTCCTGGTCACATCTCACAGCAGACACCAGGGTGAAGGCATTTTCATGGGGGGCACTGGCTCTGTGCCAGGCTCAAACCATGACATGGAGAATGTCAGGAAGGGAGGGTTAAATATTACAGGTATTATGAATTATTAGTTAATATCTTGTCAATGCCTGAGACATCCAAACTGTTCCTTTTAGTGATCAAAATGTTCACAGGAGATCCCTAATTTGGTTTCAGCCACTCTGCCCATGGACAGCACCAGCATCACCTTTGCTCTTAACCATCAGGCTCAGTCTGAGCTGTCCTTTCTCCAAGCTGAAAACAGAACCTACTCCCAGCCAGTGCCCTGCAAACCGGGAGAGTTCTGTAGGGCCAAGGAAAGTGCACAGAGATTTGGGGTCTTTGAGTACTGGCAGGGAGAGATCAGGAACAGGGAAACACCTGCAGGAGGGAAAAGCTCCAGGAAGCAGAGAGATAATCAGGCAATAAGAGAAAATAAAACACAGAAATGTTGTGGCAGGGAGACATTAGAAATGTCCACAGGACCCCCTCCAGTGCAGCCCCTCTCTCTGAACAAGCCCCCTCCCTCCTGTGCCCCAGCCCAGCCTCTGCCCTCAGGGCCGGGGCTCCAAGGCGTGCAGCCCCTCCTGTGCAGGCAGAGCTGCAGCAGAGCCGTGGGGCAGCTCTGCAGCCCCGGGCCCGGTTCCCTCTGCAGAGCACAGGGCTGGGAGCAGCTGCCCGGCCCTGGGGGCTCTGGAAGGTGGCACAGCTGGCTCAGGGTGACGCTGTCCCCAGTGCCCAGCTCTGGGCAGTGCTGTCAGTGCAGCCAGGGAAGGAGCTGCATCTCCCTCAATCCAATGCCATCATAAGGACACTTGGAATTCTCCCTGAGATTTCAGTCCAGGCTGGGAGCTTCAATCCAGGGTGCAAACCTGTCCTAGACCATCTCTGAGTTATAGGATTGATGGGGAAAGGCAGAGGTGTTCTGAGACTGAAAGTGCTGCTGGGTTGGTGAAGTAAGCAATGTGAGTACTTGGCTACAAATGTGGAACTGGGCTGATGTGGATCCATCTGCTCTGAGTACCTGGGGCTTTTTAAGAAAAACATGGGAGTGTGAACATTCTCCATTTGAGAAAAGAGAAAGCCCAGAAAAACTCCAAACCAAATGAAGTGACAGACCATCTCCCCTCAGTCACCACTCATCATATTGCCTCAGGAAACTCACTCTATTCTACCAGAGTGCAGTAAAAATTCTGTGGGTTTCCGATATCCAACAGCAACAGTTGAGATGCAGGGGAAGTTTATAAAGAAAACTCAGAGCTCAAAAATCTGAAGACCATGTCTGTGTGTTACAGAGGAGGGTGTATGGGAAATGTTTTTGCTAATAAGTCTAACTCTTCACTGTCCTGTTCTTAATGAACAGGGCCCCATGTCCAGAGGCAGCAAATGTCCAACAGCAGCTCCATCAGCCACTTCCTCCTGCTGGCATTGGCAGACACGCGGCAGCTGCAGCTCCTGCACTTCTGCCTCTTGCTGGCCATCTCCCTGGCTGCCCTCCTGGGCAACGGCCTCATCATCAGCGCCGTAGCCTGCAGCCACCACCTGCACACACCCATGTTCTTCTTCCTGCTCAACCTGGCCCTCAGCGACCTGGGCTGCATCTGCACCACTGTCCCCAAAGCCATGCACAATTCCCTTTGGAACACCAGGACCATCTCCTACACTGGATGTGCTGCTCAGATGTTTTTCTTTGTTTTTTGTGCTGCAACAGAGTTTTATCTCCTGACCATCATGTGCTACGACCGCTACGTGTCCATCTGCCAACCTCTGCACTACGGGACCCTCCTGGGCAGCAGAGCTTGTGCCCACATGGCAGCAGCTGCCTGGGCCAGTGCCTTTCTAACTGCTCTCATGCACACAGCCAATATATTTTCCCTGCCCCTGTGCCATGGCAATGCCCTGGGCCAGTTCTTCTGTGAAATCCCACAGATCCTCAAGCTCTCCTGCTCCCACTCAAATGTCAGGAAACTGGGGCTCACTGTAGTAAGTGCATGTTTGGAATCTGGTTGTTTTGTGTTCATTGTTTTCTCCTATGTGGAGATCTTCAGGGCTGTGCTGAGGATCCCCTCTGAGCAGGGACGGCACAAAGCCTTTTCCACCTGCCTGCCTCACCTGGTTGTGGTCTCTTTGTTCGTCAGCACCTCATTTTTTTCCTACCTAAAGCCCCTCTCCATCTCCTCCCCATCCCTGGATCTGGCCCTTTCAGTTCTGTACTCGGTGGTGCCGCCGGCCCTGAACCCCCTCATCTACAGCCTGAGGAACCAGGAGCTCAAGGCTGCAGTCTGGAGACTGATGACTGGATGCTTTCAGGAACACTGAACTGCTGGCCAATTTCTGCAAAACACTTATAATAAAAGTCATCTTTGATACTTCTTGTTGTTCTCAGTTTGGAGGTGTTTTCCTTGTATTACTTTTTAAATATTTTCCACAAAGAAATGTCATTGTTTGTGCCATTTCTCATTTTGTTACTCTCCAACTCCTCTTTGACCACGGATGGTGTCAATGAGAGGCTGCACGGTCAATGCTTGAAAGGAAATAAAGGATTTCCTAGCAATGTTTTCTGCAGAGATGCCCTTTTGTTGTCTTCTCTGGAGCTGCAGCAGCAATGTCTGTGTGCAGAGCTGGGGGCAGATCAGTGCTGGCCCAGCAGCTGTGCCCAGCAGCAGCAGCATTTGGTGTTGCCAGTGCTGCTGCCATGGCCCTGCCCCGCTGCCCTGGTGGCCCTGGTGTTGCTGCAGGGCCTGAGTGCTCTCGGGGCCGGGCACAGCCCTGGGGGTGGCAGTGCCGGGGCTGCAGCAGGGACAGGCCATGGGCACTGCTGGGGCAGCGCTGACGCCTCAGCCCTGGGCCTGGGGACTCCAGGCTCCTTGCCCAGGCTCTCTCAAGAACATGGCCAGGCCAATGCTCAGTACAGAAAAGCCCCGTGAGCAGCCCCAGGCTGGCTGTGGGCAGGCTGGGGGCAAACAGCAGGGCTGAGGCTCTGCAAGGTCCCTGGGGCAGACGGGAAAGAGCAGCAGAGCAGGGGCTGATCCATTCCCAGTGCGCTGGACAGCCCAGGGCAGCGTCCCAGAGTGTCCTCATGGAGCTGCCAACAACATCCCCCCTCTGCAGCCCTGGCCTCTCCCCCAGCTCACACAGGTGCCCCATCCTTGCAGGCACAGACACGGCAGCACTGGCTCAGCAGCCCCTGTTTGCATTGCTCAGAGCAGGGGGAGCACCCCCATGCTGTTGGTGTGGGGACATGAAGCTGAGGGAGCACAAATGCCATCAGCTCCTGGGGCCAGCAAGGGCTGGGGGACACCAGGGAAACCACTCAGCTTTGTCCTGGCCTCTGCACTCAGCCAGAAAGTTTGTTCCCAAGAGCTGGGTGTTTCCTGTCCCACTGCAGACGCTGTTGCTCAGAGCCAGGGCTGCCTGGCAGCCACCCCCAAAATGCCCTGAGCATTTCCTTTGTGCCACCTTTGCTTTCTTTACTTCTCCTGATACAAATTTCATCCTATTGCCCAGCCCTGTTCCCTGCCCTGCAAACAGCCCATCCCTGTTTGCCCTTTCCTCTCTGGCCCCACTCCCCATTGCAGTTCCTGACTTGGCACCATGGGAACGTCCCTTGGGCAGCAGGATCATCCTACAAGTGCTGCAGGAATTGTCTGCAGGCTCCTGCAGTGGCTCCTGCTGCTCCCTTACCAGAGGCACCCCAGGCCAGGGGGGCACATCTGGGCTGCTGTGTCTGGCTCTGGGGCTCCCTGTTCTGGGCAGTGAGGAGGAGCTGCAGAGGCTCTGCAGGACTGACAGGATGGGCTTTGGGGATGGCAGGAGAAGCTCAGGGACCTGAGTTGCTGCTGGAGCTCCTGAAGAGGAGGCCCAGGGCTCATCCTGCAACTGCTCCAAGGCTGGTTTCAGAGAATCCCAGAATCAGCAAGGTTGGAAAAGACCTTGGAGATCATCAAGTCCAACCTGTGCCCTGACAATGCCTTGTCTCCTCTGAGCCTCTTCTTCTCCGGGATAAACAACCCCAGCTCCCTCAGCCGCTTCTCAAACGGCTTGTTTTCCAGACCCCTCCTCAGTCTTGTTGCCCTTTCTGGATACACTACAGCCCCTCCATGTTCTTCCTAAACTGAGGGGGCCCAGAACTGGACACAGCACTAAAGGTGCTGCCCAAGCAGTGCTGAGCACAGGGGAACAATCCCTGCCCTGCTCCTGCTGGCCACACCATTCCTTATCTAGGCCAGCTACCATTGGCCTTCTTGGCCACCTGGGCACACTGCTGCCTCATGTCCAGCCTGCTGTCCATCACTCCCTGCAGGTCCCTTTCTGCCTGGCTGCTGTCCAGCCACTCTGTCCCCAACCTGTAGTGCTGCAGGGGTTGGTTTGGCCAAAGTGCAGGACCCAGCACTTGGACTTGTTAAACCTCAGCTTGTTGGATTTGGGCCCTGGATCCAGCCTGTCCAGGTCCCTCTGCAGAGCCCTCCTACCCTCCAGCAGATCAACACTCCCAGACAAATTGGTGCCACTGCAGATCCATGAGGCCTGGAGTGTCAGAATGGTCTCCATGATTCCATGAGGCCTCTCAGTGTCACAATGTCCCTTTGGCTCCATGGGACCCCTTGATGTCACAAAGTCTCTTGGATCCTTGGGCCCCACAGTGTCACAATGGATCCTTGGTTCCATGAGGTCTGGCAGTGCAACAAGGCTTTCCTTGGTTCCACAGTGTCACAATGGCCTCTTGGTCCCAAGGCCCACCACAGTTTTCAAACATGTTTCCTTCATTCCAGGAGTCCCTGAGGAGCAGCACTGGCCCCTTGGTTCCATGGGGCCCTGCAGTGTCACAATGGCCCCATCCTGACAACAGATCCTGCTCTGTCACAATGCCCTGCATGGTTCCACAAGGCCCTGCAGGGTCACAGTGGCCTCTTGGTTCCATGAGGCCTCAGAGTGCCACAGTGAATTCCTTGGTGCTGCAGTGTCACAATGGAACCCTGGTGACACAAGATCCTTCAGTGTCACCAGAGACCCTTGGTTCCATGGGGTACCACAGTGTCACAGTTGTTCCCCTAGTTCCCAGAGTCCTTGCAATGGAGCAATGTCCTCTTGATTCCATTGTCCCCAGGCTCTCCCCAGGGTCTCCTTGATTCTGCAGTGGCACAATGGCCCCTTGGTTCCACAAGGCCCTGCAGTTTCACAGTGGCCTCTGTGGTTCCAGCAGGACCCAGACTGTCACAATGGACTCCGTGCTTCCATTCAGCCCCACAGTGTCACAATGGCCCCTTGGCTCTGTGCTGCCATGGCGTACACAGTGTCACCATGGTCCTCTTAGTGCCACCAGGCCCCGCAGTGTCACTATGGCCCCTTGCTTCCCCAGGGCCCTGCAGTGTCACAATCATCAGAGAATCAACCAGGCTGGAAAAGACCTTGGAGAGCATCAAGTCCGTCCTGGGACCCAACACCACCTTGTCACCCAGACCATGGCACTCAGTGCCACATCCAGTCTTTCCTTAAACACTTCCAGGGTTGGTGACTCACACATCTCTCTGGACAGCCCATTCCAGTGCCCAATCACCCTTTGTGAGGAGATTATTTCCTAATGCCCAGCCTAAACGTCCCCTTGTGCAGCTGAAGGCTGTGTCCTCTTGTCCTGTCTATTCCCTGGGAAAGGAATCTGACCCCCACTTTGCGGCACCCTCCTGTCAGGGAGTTGTAGAGAGTGATGAGGTCTCTCCTGAGCCTCCTCTTCTCCAGGATAAACAACCCCAGCTCCCTCAGCTGCTCCTCACATCACTTGTGCTCCAGACCCGTCATCAGCCTTGTTGGCTCTCTCTGGACACGCTCCAGCCCCTCCATGTTCTTCCTAAATTGAGGGCCCAGCACTGGACACAGCACTCGAGCTGCTGCCCAATCAGTGCTGAGCACAGGGGAAGAATCACAGTCCTGGTCCTGCTGGCCACACCATTCCTGATCCATAGGAGTGCCAGGGGTTTTATGAGGGAAATGGTGGGGAGGGAGTGGGGACAAAGTGTTATTGATTGTCAGCCATGAAGGGTCTTGATCTTCATATCTGTTCAGACTAGATTAGAAAGTACTGGGGGTCAATATCAATTGGACATTGCTGATAGCAGTCTATGAACAGGAAAGAATAAATGTCAAAACAATTCCCTCTGCTTTTTTTTTTTTTAATATAGCAGATTCACTTTGAATACACTTTTGAAATTTGTCTAATTTACCACAGAAGAATTTGAAACTTTAATTATTCCCAAGGGCTTTTCTTGTTTGACTGTTTTGAACTATTGCTTATGAGCCTTTTTCATTGAATTCCTGAACTGAACAGCTGAAGAAAGAAGAGATATCTGGAGTAATAAAATTCATCAGCAAACTCCAAGTGGCTGAGGATCCATCCCCATCAGAGCAGCAATGAACAGAAATGGGCAAAGCTTTATGGCTGCCCCAGCTCTGGCATGGGCTCTGGGCCTGGAGCAGGAGCAACTCTTGAAGGCCCCAAGGCCAGGGCTCTTGTGCTGCCCTGGGCAGATGGGATGGCAGCAGGGGCTGCAGAGCTCTCAGCACCTCAGCCCGAGGGCAGTAGGGCAGCCAGGGAGCCTCCTTTGTCTTTGGCCAAGCACCTTCCCCCATGGCTGGGGCAGAGTCCTGTGGCAGCTGCAGCTGCTGCTGTGCCCTTGCCAGGGGCTGAGGCCGTGGGGCAGTGCCCAGAGCAGCCTGGCCTGAGCAGAGCTGTGGGGCCAGAGCTGGCTGGGCTGGGCTGGGGAGAGGCCCTTGGTGCTGCCCAGAGCTCAGGGCAGCTGGCAGAGCTTGCAGGGAGCTGGGCTGGGCTCAGAGAAGCTGGCCCAGAAACCATCAGTGCCCATCTCAGCCTGGCTGAGCGTGCAGGGGCAGGACTCAGGCCAGGCCTTGTGGGGCAGGGCCAGCGCCTGTGCAAGACACTGAAAACAGGCAAGTGGCCCAGAGAGGAGGCTGCTCTGTGCCCTTGGTGGCATGGACAGAGCAGGGAGGGGGCCCAGGACATTTGTCAGCGCCAGCCTCTGTGCCCAGCCCTTGGCAGCCCTGGCTGCTGAGCCCAGCTTTGGCCTGGGCTGAGTTTGGCTGTGGCCCAGCTCCATCCTCCTGCGGGGCTCAGGGCCTGTTCCCAGCCATGGCCAGCCCTGGCTGCCTCTCTGCTCGCCCAGAGGTTGGCAGAGCCCGGGGCAGGGCTGTCTGTGCAGCCCCACAGGTGCCACGGGCTCTGCCGGAGCTGGCAGAGGCTGCCCAGCAGGGAGGCCATGGGGCACAGAGCCCCGAGGCTGCTGTGGGCACCATGGCACAGGGGCCGTTCCCAGCCACAATGCTGCTGACCTGGGCTGGGCCTGCACAGGGGCTGGGCCACCATGGCTGGGCCAGCACAGGGCCACAAAGGGGCCACGCGGCCGCTGCTGGGGCTGACAGCAAGGCAAGGCACACACAAGCAATTGCTGAGCATGGCCTGCGCTGGCCAGGCCTGACTGTGCCAGAGGCAGAGCTCAGCTGCCCTTGGGGGCTGCAGGAACACTCCAGAGCCCAAAGAGCCTCCATGGCTGTGCTGGAGACCAAGGCTGCAGGAGGGAAATGCAGGGCTGCTGCGGGATGGGGACGGCATTGAATTCCAGCACACACCTCAGCTCTCTGATGATCCCGGCATCATGCTGGGCCCTGTTTCAGACTGCAGCAGAGCAGATGTTGATGGAACAGGAGCCCTGCAGGGCTGTCAGGGACCTGCAGCTTGCAAGGATCTCTGCTTTCCCTCAGGTGCTCTGGGAGAGATCCAATTCCAGCTGGGCACCTCAGGGCACAAGTGGCATTGCCTGCTCATGGACGCACAACTGATATCTGCCTGGAAAGGTGCATAGGTGTTATTGACTCTTAGTTTCATAACATACAACCACATTTTTATTATCTGGGTAATTTGAGTCCTTGTAAGAAATGACAAAGTTTTCCCATCAGGAATGGGAAGTTTCTGCAAGTGTGCTGTTGGCTGAAGAAGAAATACTGATCTTCCCCTCTACTTTTGTCACCACTATTCAGTTTATTATTTAAACTCTCTTTTCCATCAAGTGTTTCCAGCTGTTCTGTTTAAATGGCTATGTCAAAACATCTCTTCATCTAGGGCTGGTGCATCTATGTACTTCCTGCTGCTCACAGATTTGCTCCTCTAGGTCCTCTCTGGTCATTCATGTACCTCTCAACAGACTGGTCTAATGCTTTGAGCTGCAAGAAGTTGCCAATTATTGCTGAAGTTCAAATAAATATGTAATAAACATAATCTAAATTGCACTTATATATATCAACTCTTTGTCTCTGTCTAAAACTGTTCTGTACAGAAATCCCTCAGGGATGGGGGACATGTCAGAGGCTTCTGGGACATCCCAGAGAGCTGAGGGAAGAGCTGTGAGGGTTATTAAACTGTTCAAATGTTCAACTTGTGTTGGTTGGCAAGAAACCTTTCTGTGCCTCTGAGTGTCACCAGTCCCTGAGCCCAAAGGACACAAACCTGATGAGTTGTGGTTCCCACTGCAGTGGCTGCCCTTGGACCTTGACCCTGCACTGGAGAGCTCTTCATCCACTTTCTCTCTTTTCCTCCCTCTGGGCATGGAGGGAGCTCCTGATTTCAGTGTGTGACTCGTGTGTGCAAAGAGCAAATGTGGGCAGAATTGGGAGGGAATCCCAGGGAGGGTTTGGGGGGACCCTGGGATCTGTGCTGGGCACAGAAGGTGTTTTCCTTGCTCTGAGACTGTCTGCTGTGGAAAGTGGATTTAATGTCCAGCAGAGGAATGACTTTTACATTTGATGGAACTGTGCCTTCCCTTGGTTTGTTGGCTGACAAGAAATGAACATCCCTCTGTGTCTTGGGCAGCTCCTTCTCCAAGGAAAGCAGGTGGGAGTTGGAGCCAAGGAGCTGAAAGCTGCAGGTGCAGCCTGAGCTGGAGGGATCTCAGATTTGCACAAGGCTGCTCTGAGTGCCAGGGTTTGGATGGGGGAAATGGTGGGGTGGGGGTAGGGACAGAGTCTGATTGATTGTCAGCCATGAAGGGTCTTGATGTTCATATCCATTCAAACTGCATGAGGAGGTTCTTGGATTCAGTGTCAATTGGAGATGGCACATATCAATGAATTAACAGGAAAAAAAACCTAATCAGGACCTGAAAAATCCTTTCTCACTGTCTTTTTAAATATATTGCATTCACTGCGGATATACTACTGAGATCTGTCAAATTAACCAGAAATTATTTGAAAATTAAAATCAAATTATTCCCTGAGGCTTGACTTGCTCAGGTGTTCTCAATGTTAATGAGCCCTGGGACACTGAATTCCTGCACTGAAGAGCTGAAGGCTGAACAAGCCTCTGGAGCAGGAAAATTCAGCAGCAGCCTCCAAGGTGCTGAGGATGTCAGCAGCCCCCACTGAGGCCATCCCTGCCCAGAGACCGTGGGGGAATGGGCAGACAAGGAGAGCGTCTCTGCGGCTGGGGCAGCACAACTCAGAGGCACCAGCGGCTGCAGCTGGGAAATGGAGTGTGGAATGTGGCTGGGAAAGCCCTGCCTGGGCTCTGCCAAGCAGGACAGACAGGCCCTGACTCCCATCCCCCAAACAACTCTCTCAAGGAGACATTTAAAAGGAATTACAATTACAATTGTTTGTATAATCTGAGTTGGACTCCCCGGAGACATACCAACAGGAGATTCTCAGGAGCTCAAAACAACAAAACAGCCTTTACTGGGAGCTTTAGAAAATCAGAGAAACTTTAGCAAAAGGTTTATTATGACATTGTAGTGGCTTTGGTTTGTGAATTTAGGATTTTTCTAATCTTGATATTTCTTAATTAATGGATTGATGAGTGTGGTGGGTTTTAGTGTCAGTTAGTTATTTATGTTTTTATTTTATTGTGAAATAGGATTATGAGAAAGGTAAAGTACGCTTAAAATTTTTAAACGGTATAAAAAAATTAATTAAAAAAAGTTAAAAAAGAAAAAAGGTAGTAAGAATAAAATAAACGTTTTGGAAAACATTTTTTTCTTTACAACTTTTTTTTTACTTGAAATAAACAAGTCCAGGAGACTTCTTCTCCTTTTTAATGCCTTTATTAAAAGTGATCAGCTCAGGATTAGGTGGCTCGGCAGGGCTGCAGTCCCCGTCGTGTCTCCCAGGGCGACTCAGAGGAGGAGGATATGCACAGCTCTGTCCACTAGGGGCAGCGCCGGGGGATCCAGTCCTCGTGGGAGCCTCTAGGGCGTGATGTCCCCGTCAGGTGTTGATCCTGTGACCTTCCCAGGTGGCTAGTCCCGGCGTTGGGACGACTCTCTGCTCAGGGCGAGAGGGGCTCCAAAGGTGTTCAGCATCTCTGCAGGCTCAGCACTCGGCTCCTCACGTCCAGACATCACTTTAGTCTCTCAACTCTTACTTGGCTCGTTGTTTTTGGGGTTTTCTCTGTGCCTCTGGAGTCGGAGTCCCACAAAGCATTCTGGACTTTGGAGTCACTTTGCATAACCCCCCCCCCCCACCCTCTCAGGTGTCTTCCCTATGCTGTAAGAGAGCACAGCCTCAGGGGAAGGGTCCACCCCACCCAGCCAGGCCTTTTACTAATACAAAAGAGGAGATAAGCCTCAACGACCCGGTATTACAATAACAAAGCACTAAGAACCCTGGCAGAGACAGATCTGGCTGTGTCCCTGTAACTCTTTCTCACAAAAAAAATATTAACTGAATTTTTGTTCATAACAGTCCCCCCTCTTTTTCTTTGATCGAGCTTAAGTTCTTAAGCTCGCATCAACTCACAATTTTTTGTTTTGAATCTACTATAAATCTCTTGTGCACTTTGGTAATCATGGTTACTTAACCTTGTTACTTTTCTTGGTTTTTCCAGATTGGTTTGTACAGCTAATACTGTTTTACTAAAACAGATAAATAAGCATAGTAAAAAGAGCAATCCTCCAAGTACACACATAGTGAGAAAAACCACCTTTTCCCATACATTTCTTCTGAAAATCCCTAAGTTCTCCCACCCACTGGGATCAAGTGTAGGAGTTTGATCTTGATTATTTGCACATGCTAATATTTTTATTTCGTTTGAAATCTCTCTAATAATTGAATTCTTTATTTTTAATATTGCCTGGAGCCGGATGACTTTGTTCAACACAGATTTTGGGATCCGAACTTGGCTTTTACAATTTTGGATTTTCCCAATTTCTATTTCACTTTCCTGGTTTTGTTTAATTTCTCTCCAATCATTATATATAGGAACTCCCAAACTTGATCCAGTTTCTTTGGGTAATAAGAAAATTGGTGTTATCACTCTAGCAATGCAGTTGCCAGATGAGATCAAACTTAGGGGTTTAGAGCTCCCCTGAAATGTGTTCCAAAAGGGGTTTATCTCTTTTCCAGTACACTCATATAAATACTTGGAACAAACAGTTTTTCTTACCATTTTCACAATTTCTTTGCTTTTTACTAGATCTGCTGAGCTTGTTTCAGCAGCATCACATTCAAAGCAAAACCAGGCTTCCTCTATAGGGCACTCTCCTAGGAGTGGCTGCCTAAAAGTGGCAGTATTCTGGGCTATCCAATACACTCTCTTATTTTTCTGATAAAGGACCAATTGGGAGGAGTTAACACAATCAGGGTTAGAACTGATGTGGACTCTCGACAAGGAGCTCTCTTCCTCCTCATAGCGGGGTTGGTAGCATTCATTGCACAGCTCAGCTGGGCTCCCCTGAGCACCACCAGCAATCAGAGCCAGCATTACTACCCTTCCCAAGAGTCCGGTATGGGTCATCTTGCACAGCCTGCCCACCCGGCCTTGCCTCTTGGGGAATTTTTTTCTGAGGAGAAGCTTCCAAGCTCTTTAGAGTCCCTTCTACCCACTTCTCTGGTTAAACCTCTCTTGGTCTGTTCCCTAACAATTTTGGTTTCCCCTAGGGGAGTGTTCTGTAGAGGATTAACCTGGAGTCTTTAGAATTAAATTGGGGAACTTAACCAGAATTTCTTATTTACAGCCTTAAACTTTTTACCAACATAATTTACACAAAACAGTTTTGAAACATTTTAAGCAATATTAGAACTCTGATACCAATGTTTTCCCATACAGTTCAGTCTTTTTGACTCTTCCTCCTGAGAGTCAACTTTAAATCACAGTATACCCAGGTGAATTAACTTGTGATGTGAATGAATCCTTATCCAGTGCCCGGAGGTGAGTGGTGTGGACTCTGGCCCAATGCCAGAGGGAAAAACTGGGAGTCTGGACCAATGCCAGAGGGAGAATGGGGTGCAGTCCGGTCCAATGCCAGAATGCCAGAGAGAAAAAACTGGTGTTGAATCCTGGTCCAATGCCAGGGGGTGAGAGTGATGTGCGTCCAACCTTTTTCTTTTGGTCTTCACAGTCGAATTAATAATGAAGAGTACCTGAAATGGGCTTTCAAACACAGGCATTAATGGTCTGCTACTTAATGATTTTATCAAAACTCAGTTTCTCTGTTTAATGTTATTTGTAATTTCTCTTTTTCCATAGCTTGTATGTTTCTCTCATCAACTTCTACATACTCTGTATTTTGCAAGGAGTTGTATTTCTCAGCTAACTTAACTCCCAAAGTACTTTTATTCTCCTATTTTTCTGTATATTCAATTCACTGGTTTTCTGTTCTATTTTTCAACATCTTATTTATTTATCTCTTGCTTCTGTTTCTTACTTTCACTTACACCTTAAATACTTCTTTCAACCCCCTTACACTTTATCTCTCTTCTTTTTTTTTTTTTTCCTACACCATTCCTCTACACAATACACTTCCTTCTAAGGAGATGTGGTAAAACTTGTAATGCACAATCTACATTACCTCTATTCTAATTCGTTTATATTCACTCTCTCATTTCTCATTCACTTTCACACATTCCTCCACACCTTTAAGGCACAAACTTATTGCTAGAAAATCACAGGTCCCTATAGCCCCCCCTCACCTTGGGGTTGGCCCACAGGTCTCAGTATCTCTGGGCCTCTTGGAAGGGCCCAGACTCTGGTTGCCTCTGGTGCACATTCACCTGTGAGGCTGCCTGCGTGTCACTCACACTCTTACAGCTACAGCTCCCTCACACATCTGGGGAGCACTAGTATGGTTTGCAGGTCACACACACACACACACACACACACTTTGGTCATAGTCCCCACCCGCCCGGGGGACACAAGCCTGGTTTGCAGGTCACACACACACTTCCACTGCCCCCTTCCCACCTGCCCGGGAAGTTGAGGCTGACTTTGCTTGTGACTCACTCTCACACACACAAGAAAACAATAAGGTACCTTTTACTTTCACACTACTTATTACAAGTTAAGTATTACTGGCCAGTTTTGGTGGTATTGGATATCCTTTCTACCTAGCTGTTTTTGTCTGACTTCAGATGTTACTTTGTTGAGACAGGACTTATCTGCCCCTGTATCAACCAAAAATTCAAATTCCTCATTTAGGGGTCCCACTTCAAAGTTTGCCAAGGGCTCTTCTAGATATTGCATCAGGTCCCCTAAAGTGTAAAGCCCCTGACCCTCTAATCGTCACTTCTAAGGATCTTCCCTAAATTATCTTGTTCCCTGGCTATTGCCACATTGAGACTGAGCTTTCTACAAAACCTCCTGATGTGTCCTGGCTCTCCACAGTAATAGCAATGTCGTTCTCTCAAAGGGACTTGAGGTGTCTCTATCCCTCTTGCACCTGACAGTACAAGAGGCCTATCCTTGCCTCCTCCTGGTGGTGGACCCGCCCACCCTGCACTTTCCCTAGCTACAGCAACCATGATCTTAGCCTTGGCCTTTGCTTTTTCTTCCTCCCTCCTTAAATACACCTTCAATGCCTCTCTTAATAACTCATTAATGTCCTTCTCTTGCCAATCTTCCATCTTTTCCAGTTTTCTCCTTATATCAGGCCAAGATTTGGTAACAAATTGGACTTTTAGTAGCATTTGACCTTCTGGGGTGTCTGGGTCTATTCTAGAGTACAACTGGAAGTTCCGCCGTAGGCGATTAAGCCAGGCAGCAGGAGCTTCCTCTTTTTCCTGCATGCCCTCAAATGCCAATTGGGTGTTGGTTCCTTTGGGAACTGACTCTTTGATCCCCCGTATTATCAAAGACCTATATTCCATCATGGCCTTCCTCCCCTCCTCCTGGTTAGGGTTCCAGCTGGGATCCGTTAGTGGCAATTTCTGTTCACCTGATGGCACCTGGGGTCCTAGACAGTTATCTTTCTCCCAAATTCTTATGCCAGCCACCCTAATCATCTGAACCTCTTCTGGAGAAAATAATATACTCAGGATGGAATTCATCTCCCCCCAAGTGTAGATATTTGGACCTAGAAATTGATCCACTTGGTTGGCTATGCCCACTGGGTTTTCAACTAAATGCCCCAACTCTTTCTTGAATCCTCTCACCTCAGAAGCAGTTAGGGGAGCATTCACAAAGCCAACACCTCCTGCTATTCCTCCCATAGGAACCTCTCTGAGGGGAAAGAGTCTCTCTGCCTTGGAGGTCTTGGATCTGGTGCTACAGTACGGCCCATCTTCAGATGCCAAACTACTTTGAGGGATATCTGGGTTACCCTGAACTTTCTGCCCATCAGCAGGTGTATTTGCTGATAGCTGTTTATCGGGCGAGGAGGCATTTGTGCCAAAACTAGGAGGAGGTAAAGGGACAGCAATAGGAGGGGGAGAAGAGCCTGAGTGGATATTAAGTGCAGCTGGAGAAGGGGTTGGGAATGCAGCAGGTGGAGTAGGCACTTGTGGTGGTGCAGAAGGAACTGGAGGGGATACTGGGTTTATCATAGCGGAAGCTGAAGAGGTAGAAGGAGGAGTTTGAACAGGTGGTAATGAGATGGCAGCCGGAGGATGAACCGGACCTGCCATTTGAGGTGCTTGAAGAAGAGGATTATAAGGTGGAGGGGCAGAAGGAGGCAGATAATCCAGGGGATCCCATCTTTCACTAGTCCTATCATCCCCTCCTTCTTTCCCCTCTTTCTTCCTCTGTAACTTACAAATTCGCACCCCTTCATCCCCAACAGCGCTCTTTAACCAGCAAGCTACATACAATAATTGCTCAGGATCAGTATCCCCTCGAGCTGTCAGATAATTATTTAATTGTTGGCACATCCACTTATCCTTTGTCCCACACCAAGGCCATCCTCCTTGCACCTCTAATTCTGGCCACACTTCCATACAATAATGGATCATTTTCACTTTATCTAATCCCTCCGTGACCTCTATAGAATCCCATTTTACTAACAGTTCTCCTAAGGGACTATTGGGAGGTATGTCCCTCAGTCTCTTGCCGGTCTTTTTACTATTACACCCTCCCATTTTACAGGTCTCAACAGTAAAAAATCCCAAAGGTGCCTTTACTGACCGGTAATTTTAAAAAGAACTTTCTTTGAGGAGCTTCAGCCTCCTCCACTGAAACTTCAAATTTCTGCCTGATGCTCAGGACTTTATACTGAAACCACTGCCCAATCTCTTGATTGCCCAACTTTCCCCACGTCAGGTCTTACATCTATTGGGACTTGAACACACGAAGCCTTGGCCTAAGAATCCAGGTCATGCCTGACTCCCTCAGTCAGGAAAAACAACTGCCTGATTTTTAGTTTGCCTAACCCGCCAATTTTTAGGCTTCACCGTATCAGGACTTAAAAGCAAACCACAGCCTCCTTCGCTGGGGTTTGTGCCTGACTCCTGTGCCAGGACTTACTTTTGCCTGCAGGGCTTGTGAGCTACCCGAATACTTCTCGGGACTGACAAAATCTTACGCGAATCCTTCTCGAGACTTACAAATGCTAACCGAATCCTTCTCGGGACTGACAAATCTGCCTGACTTCCCTCTGTCAGCACTTACTTTGGGGTGCACTCATACAAATATTCCCTTCGCACGCCCGGAGGGGAGGGGCTCTTTATTCCCCCTTGGGAGATAACTCACTCACACTAATTCCAAGCACCGCGCCCTGTTCCCGGCCGGCCCCTTCGCAGGAGTCCAGAAACGCGGTACTGAGGGGCCCGCTCTCACTTCGAAGGTCCGGCTGCCGGCCTCCGTCTCATTCACTCACACATGCGCACGTCTCCCGCTCCCGCCACCGGCTTTCTCACCACTCCGGTGCTCCGGTGCTCCTCTGCGTCGCTGGTCCTGAGCCGATCCCTCTGGTCCTTATGGCCAGCTGTCCTGAAGTCCAAGATGGCCAGTCTAGAGTCTTCTTGCGACGTGGCTATCCCGGACGAGGCCCCAGCTGAAATAAACAGGGCCAGGAGACTTCTTCTCCTTTTTAATGCCTTTATTAAAAGTGATCAGCTCAGGATTGGGCGGCTCAGCAGGGCTGCAGTCCCCGTCGCGTCTCCCAGGGCGACTCAGAGGAGGAGGATGTGCGCAGCTCGGTCCACTAGGGGCAGAGCCGGGGGATCCAGTCCTCGTGGGAGCCTTTAGGGCGTGATGTCCCCGTCAGATGTTGGTCCTTTCAGCTTCTCAGCTACCTGGTCCCGGCGTTGGGATGACTCTCTGCTCAGGGTGAGAGGGACTCCGCATCTCTGCAGGCTCAGCACTTGGCTCCTCATGTCCAGACATCACTTTAGTCTCTCAATTCTTATTTGGCTCGTTGTTTTTGGGGTTTTCTCGTTGCATTTTGGAGTCGAGGTCCCAAAGCCTGCTGGTCTTGGAGTCACTTTGCGTAACCCCTCCCTCTAGGTCTCTTCTCCTCACTGTTTGGGAAGGTCCCCACCCGTTACTGTCTCGGAGAAGGGCCATTACCTCGCCCCAGCCATGTCTTTTACTAATACAAAAGAGGAGATAAGGTACAACGACCCGGTATTACAATAACAAAGCACTAAGAACCCTGGCAGAGACAGATCCGGCTGTGTCCCTGTAACTCCCTCTCACAAAAAATATTAACCGAATTTTTGTTCATAACACTCTGCACAGTCCCATGGTCTCAGAGCATTGGGGAGTAGGACAGTAGGGACAGATGGAGACAAAAGATTCCTGGAGCCAGGTTGTGGAACTTGAGGTTTATTGCAGAGGGTCTGGGTGCCGGGGCCACACTTGCAGCTGCCAGCCACAGCTCACAGCAGGCCTGAGAGAAGAGAGGGGTAGAGAGAATGAGAGGGTAAGAGAGTAAAAGGGTAAGAGAGTAAAAGGGTGAGAAAGCAAAAGCATAAGAGAGTGAGGTTCCCATTACAATACAATAAATCTTCTTCTGTGTTGAATATTCTATTTCTCACTAACCAATCTAGTACAATATGCAAATCCTATACCACTTACATACAGGCTATAAGAATCATTACATTACCATACTGTGTTACATTTTAAACCTTAAAATCTCCTCTTTGGGCCCCTTCTGCCAAGCTAGTAGGGTGTCTGTGGGATCTCAGCACCTCAGGACTGAGGTGCCGAGCCACCGAGACCACCCTTGGGGGGCTCGAGAGTCCTGGAATGTTGCCAGAAGTGTCTGGTGGCTGGACTTTGATCCTACACGGGAGACGACACCTGTATGAGGATAGGAGGGTTTCACCGGAGTGAATGGTGAAGGGATTAGTTAATTAGAGAGTGAAACACAGGGTTTGGGATTTCTGTACAGGGGGGTTTAGAGAATTAAGATGGAGGAATTGGGGCGTGTCCTGTCCTTCTTCTTCTTCTTCTTCTCCTCCATCTTCTGTGGTGATGGTGGCACTTTGGGATTGGTCATTACTATAAGTGCACTGGGCAATAAGGGTGAAAGGTATTGGGGAAAAATGATAAATATTGTATACGCAACTTTGGGTATAAAGATAGGTGACTGTCCGGAGGGCAAGAGAGTGTGCTCATGGCTGGCTGCTGAGCAGACCTCTGTTGGGCCGAAAGCAAATCTTTTAGATAAACAATTAATAAACACCGAGACAGAGAAAAGAACTGAAGCCTCTTCTCATCCTTTGAAACGCGGGCTGCCCCAAGGCCACCCCGGGCCTTTCCAGGCCACCCAAACAGCCGAAAACCGGACACTCAGCTGGGGACAGTGTTCCCTGTGGTGAAGATGGAGCAGCCATCACAGGGTCTCGGGGGCTGTTTTCAGCAAGGTGGCCAGGCTCTCTCCCTGCTGGACTCCCGCAATTGTTTGGGGGAGCTGATGGCACATTGTAGGTAGTCCTGTTCATCCTACTCAGAAAACCTGACAGCTTCTATCATTCTTCTGCAGAGTGGGCACGCTGGATTTCTCTTTGCCCACTGCAGGATGCAGCCCAGGCAGAACTGGTGGTGACAGGGCAGAGAAAAATTCACATCCTTCTAAGTGCCCTGGCAGATGGGGCAGCTCCATTCTGTCCCCATGGCCATGTTTGTCTGTCCCAGTAGGAGGGAAGAGCTGAGGACCATGAGCTGCTCTCATTTGCAGTCTTGCTTGCCCAGAGCCCAAGCTGGAGCCAGAGTGGTCCAGGCTCTGTCAGTGCCCAAACAGAAGCAGAAAGGGATGTTGTATCACAATCCATTCCTTGGTGAAGGAGGTCCATAGCAGCCTCAAGAGGCACCTCAGACACTCAGCAGTCAAGGCAGTAACATATGGACAGGACACAGATGGCAGTTCATGGCTGGGAGAGCATTTGTAGACAGATCCAAGGACAAATTTCCCAGGAACTCTCCACAGCTCTGGGATCTGCCCATCAGCTCTGTCAGAAGCTTCAGCAGAACAACCAAAGTCCTAAAAAGCAGCTTCCAGACACTTTTCCTACCATCCTGCCTGAGCAGCCAGGTTGCTTGCTGCAAAACACTCTTTCTCCTCTTCCACAATGCCCTGTGGACACATGCAGCCAAAATAAAAAGCTCCTGGCCCTCTGTGTGATGTGATAATACAGTTTTTATATTTCCATGCTGGGCTGAAAGAAAGCTGTGCTGTGGGTCAGGAGAGGCCAGGACCCACTTGGCCTTCCTGCAGGCTGAGGTGGTCCCAGCAGACATCCTGCTGCTTTTTTGGGAATGTGTGAGGGGGAGTGGAGGGGGAGACAGAGAGACTGAGATCATAGAGTGGAAACTTAGCTCCAGAGTGGCAGTGCAGACTCTCCCTGCTGAATGCCTGCTGGGGCTGGCAAAGAAGGAAAATGCCCCAATAACAGCCCGGTGGCACTGTGTCCCAGGGACAGGTACAGGGAGGTGACAACAAACAGCAGCATGGCCCGGTCTCACAGCTTCTAGGAAGCAGTGACAGAGGGGCCTCATGTGCCAGAGATTTCAGAAAGGCTGTCTTCTTAAATGGCCACTCTGAAACCCCTCTCTTGGCCTCTTGAGTTTGTGAATGCTTTTGACAGCCACAGCTGTCACAGACATCTTTTGATAAAAATCCTTTCTTTAGGATATTTCTCCCCTCTGAGTAGCTGTGGCCTCAGCAACAAAATGTAAACAATGGTTATCTGCTGCTGTGGAATGTAACAGGTTTATCCATCATTGGTGTCCTGTCAATGTTTGGATTTACTGACCACTCATGGCAGAGCTGCTCTTCCTTTCTGCTGGGACACAGATCTTTGTTATTCATTCTTTTCTATTCTTAGCTTAGCTAGCCTTTTGAGAACCTTCTCTTCTATTCTTTTTAGTATAGTCATAATGTAATATATATACATCATAAAATAATAAATCAAGCCTTCTGAACATGAGAGGAACATTCTCACCTCTCTCTTCACCTCAAAACCCTTGTGACCACTGTCACAATTGGTGAAGCCCGAGTGACTGAACGACAAATCATCAGTTGGGGACCCCTCGTCTGAAGAGGAAATCATCACTTGATAAGACCCCAGAGGAGCAAGAGCTGCACTGGGTAAACCCCGAATGTGTGGCATTGATGGTTGCTTCACAAGTGACCACAGAAGTGGATTCTAGCCAGGAGCTGAAGAACTGAAGATCCTGATTTGGACAGAGTTCACAGCAAGGCTGCCACAAAGAGAACCTTCTGAAAAGCCTCCAGGAGATGTTCAGACAGCCTAGCAGCACATGCAGATGGCCAGAGCATGCTGGACTCTGTCAAAAGGTACTGTTGGCATTTCCCTTCCCGATGATCCTGGCCTTCGCAGATTATGGCTGCAAAGGTGGTGGGGCATTCCCACCAGGGCTGAGGTTCGATTCTCCCCTTCAGAGGAGAAGCTTTTTGCCCTCTGGCAAAAATCGGGTGAAGAGGATTGAATTCTGTGAATCTTCCTGTCAGAAAGACATTTCTATGAGTTTTTCTTAAGGGCAAAGATTTTGGGTTTTTTACGAATGTGCTGTATGCCCTGGAGGTGTTTGTATGGCAGTGCATGGAATCCATTCTCCAAGTCCTTTTGGACCGTGGATTCGGACACCCCCAAATTTACCTAACATTTAAGGCACTCTTTCCGGTCTTGGAACGAAGAGCAGCTGTTTTTCCCTGGATTGCTAACTGCAACGGGCTCGCCCCATTTCCCCCAACTCCTGCAGGAGAAGACCCTTTGGAGGGAGATGATCTGCTGCCTCCCAGCCCCCCTGCATCCCGGCGGGGGGCCGGGAGATCTTGTCCGGAGCTGAAGTTTTTTTTCTCTGCGTTTATGGAGCATGCTCAGATGGAGCTGTCTTTTCCCCTCCCCTCGTCTCTCTCCGGGGGTTGATGAGTTGCTGGCCTCCTGGACCCCACCCCACTCAGAGATGGGGGCGGCACCGGTCTCCGAGGCCCCGCCTGCCGGGCCGGCGCGGCCGCCTCCCGGACCCTCCCCACAGCCGCCTCCCCGGGCGGCCCTGCCCGGGCCTGCGCTGGCTTCCCCGCCTGTGTCCGAGTCAGACACACCGCTCCCTGCGGCTGCGCCGATGTTGCTGGGCAACAGCGATCCTCCGCCGCCGCTCCCCCCGGCCGTTTCGCCACTGCTCGTGCCGGCCCCGCCGCTGCCCGTGCGCACTCCGGCGGCTTCTGCAACTGCATCTTCCACTGAGCTGACCCCAGAGCCAGGGGCAGGAGACGCTGCCGACCCCGTGCCGTGCCCAGCAGGCTGTCCCGCAGAGGCAGAGCGCGCGTCTGCGCTACCGCTCCCAGAGCCAAGTGACACAGCAGCGGCGTGTTCCCGTGCACCCCCGCCGCCTCAAACCGAGCAAGTCCCTGTTCAGGATGATGCTTAAAACAGCTCTAAACCCGCGGGACCCTCGGAGCAGCCCGCAGTGGCTCCTGCACCCAGCGCGATTTCCCCCCCAAGTTTTTCAGGCTGTCCCGGGGCTGCCCCTGCGGGGGGAGCTGGGACAGGGGAAGAGGGCGCCAGCCTCTCCTTCCGGGGAGGAGGCATGGCTCGCCAGCTGGCTGTGAGTGCAGCCCTGTTGCTGGCGTTCCAAATCAGCGCTCTCGGCGGGTTGGGGGGTGTTTGGTCAGTTGCTGCCCCTTGGGGGGTGCGAATCTCTCCGCCGCCCCTCGCACACACCAGCGGCGAGGGGCAGGTGGGTCCCGAAAGTTCCGCCTTTGGTCCCCTGCCCGGAGGGGGTGGTGCCGTGAGGCTGATGGGAGACACACCTGTTTGCATTTGCATTGCAGAGGCAGAGGGCACAGCGGGAAGCGATCATGGTTTGCTTGCTGTGGGGAACAAACATCCCCAGACCCGAGATGAGGATTTTTGGGAAGGCTTCTGTTTCCCTGCTGCTGGCATGCCTTGGTGATTTTGGGGAAAAGAAGCGTTTCATCACTCGTTCTGCCATTGTACTGGCAGCAGAGTGCAGGCCTGTGGCAAGGCAGAGCCTGCCTCGGGGTCTGGGCCCGGGCTGTTGGGCTCAGCTCCCTGGGCCAGGGCCACCTCCCGGCCTCCTGATGGGTGTGGGGGTTTTGCTTCCCCCTTCCGCTCCTGGGCCGCCTTTCTGATTGGCCAGGGCCCCCCAGGGCCTTTCTCTGGCTGCTGTGCTGCTGCTGGTCTCCCCCCCCAAAAAAAAAAAAACAAACCAAAAAAACCACCCCACACACACACAAAATAATTTAAATAGCTGGCAGCAGCTCTGAAGCATTGAAGGGCCAAAAATTAGCTTCAGCCCAAGTTGTTCAATAAAGGGCTCTGGCAAGAATTTCCAGGAGTTGTCTGAAATTGTTTGAAATTGTTTGATGATTGTCAATAGACTTTTGATAACTATTGATGGACTTTTCTGCAGCAAGCTTGTTTCAGGACCAAAAGGATTTTTCACAGATGGCAAAGAGGAACATCTTCAGCCCATGGACTTTTCCTGAAGCTCAGCTGCTTGGACTTAGATTTTTTTTGTATTGTTTTTGCATTTTCTTATATTGTAAGATTGTTTTAGTGATTTGATAGAATTGTAAGTTCTACAGGTGAACAAATTCCCTGCTCATTCCACACCAGCACTTGAGTGAGGTTTTGATTGGCAACAGATAACCTGTCAAGTGTTTGTTCTTTCCTCGGCATGTGCCCAGCAGAGAAAATTGCAAACACTTTTCTTTTTAATTAAACTAAACTTAAAAGGGTGACATGTCACAGACATCTTTTGTGAAAAATCCTTTCTTGGGATTTTTTTCCCTTCTGAGAAGCTGTGGCCTTAGCAACAAAATGTAAACAATGGTTATCTGCTGCTGTGGAATGCAACAGGTGGGTCCATGATTGGTCTCTTGTGGATGTTTGGATTTACTGACCACTCACGGCAGAGCTGCTCTTGCTTTCTGCCGGGACACAGATCTTTGTTATTCATTCTTTCTCTTCTATTCTTAGTTTAGCTAGCCTTCTGAGAACTTTTCCTTCTATTTCTTTTTAGTATAGTTATAATGTAGTATATATATCATAAAATAATAAATCAAGCCTTCTGAACATGAGAGGAACATTCTCACCTCTCTCTTCATCCTGCAACCCTTGTGACCACTGTCACAGAAAAGGGAAGAGGAGAGGCAGGAAAGTGGCCATTTTGGGGTGGAGGGTGAAAAAAACTTGGATCAGGAGGGGACAAAATGGCAGGGCTGCCACATTGCCAGCGCCATTTTGTGGGGTAACGGCCACTGGGGGAGATGAAAGAGGGTATGCGGGCATAGGAAGAAGGTTGAGGGGAAGGTCCAGAGCAGCATGGCCAGTGCTGTCCGGGTAAGGGGAGAGTGGAGATCGGGAGGCACCAGGGAGACAGCAGAAACCCTGTGCTGAATAGCGACATCCACCTGCCGATTGCTCCCCAGGCAGGGAAGAGGGTCTAGGGGCTTGGGGAGAGGATGAAGGGAAGGGGTTTTGAAGGGGGGACCCAAAACTTTTCCCAAATTTTCCCCTGATTTTTAAACTGAATCATAAATAGAACAAAAAAGAAGATAAAACATTTTGCCATAAATGGAATTAAAAAGACAATAAAACTTCTCTACTTTAAAATTTCCCTTCATTTATAAAACAAATATCTTGATCCCAACCGTACCCCAAATCTCAAGTGATTAAACTGATTCCCTTGTAACATAAAATATTTGAAAGGAAGATGAACAAATGCTTTCAAATTCCCCTTTGAAAAATTAATTTCCCGAGCAAGTAGGGCTAATGTAACTTGGATATAAATCTCCCATTGTGGAAAGAGTTTTGTGCCCATTCTGCAGTCTTTCCATCCACAAGTTAAAATGAGAAAACAAAAGAAAAGGGTGACTCTAACTGAAACATACTCACCCAGCAGTGCATCAACAAAGGATCTCGTGGGGGTGTGTCAAGGAAAGCAATCCTCCAGCCCACGACTTTGCGAGGGTTCCAGGTCTCTCCCTTCAGCGTGCCTAGATAAAATTCAGAGGTTGTCTTAGGCTAGTGGCTGACTCAAAGGCAACTTAGATTGCAGCCATGCTGGAGACGCTCTCCAGGGGTACCAGACGAAGGTCCCTGTTTGGGCGCCACTCTTGTGGTCTGTGGTGGTGGTAGATGCAACTTCTCTGAGAGCATCTTGCACCAATGGGCAGGAGCCATGAGAGCCCCAGCACACACTCACACACACACACACACACACACACACACACACACAGACACAAGACACACACACACAAATACACACATGGAGCAGGTCGGCAGTGAAGACACCGGAGGTTCCAGGCATGGAGTTCCAATGTGCTTTATTCAGGCAACACTGAAGAGGTCCAGGGCCAAAGACAAAGCCAAAGGAGGGTCTAGGTTATAAATGAGGAAAAGAAATGGTGGAGAAGAGCATCAGGGATCCAATGGTCTGAGGGCTCACGGGTGGTACACAAGGAAGGGACCAATAGGAAATGCTAGAGTGGATAGCTAGAGACATAAACCAATGGGATTACAGGGAAGGGAGAACTCACCAGAACATGAACATATAAGGGTAAAAGGGGTGGGAAAGGCCAACGGGCCAATAGGGAGGAAAGAATTGGGATAAATTAATATAGTGCTGCAAGGCACCATGGGGGAAGCTTCTTTCCTCACCCTGAGCTGTGAGGAACGCCCGGAGTCTAAGGTGCATCTCTCCAGGGGATTGCTGTTGACCTCTCCTCAGTAAGCTCACAGGTCTGCAAGCACACACTGGAGTTGTCTGGGGCCATTCATCATTTCTCTGCTCTTCAGCACTGAGGCTACGGACTCTGGCTACATCCCTGAGCTCGTGCCCATGGCAACCACCCCTGGAAATGGGGCTCCATGGAGCTGCTCTCGGGCAACCCCCAAGAGCTGGGGAGTGCCCCAAAACCACCTCAGAAACGTGAGATACCCCAGCATCTCTTCATGAACATGGAATATCCAAAAACTCACTCAGTAACGGGCTTCCCTTCCCTTCATCATCCCCAAACTTTGGCCGTCTCATTCCAGACTCCAACCCACCTCCCCTGTCCCAAACCCAACCGTTCCCACCAATCCTGGACATCAAGACCCCCTTCCCAAGCTGTATTTCCCCCATTTCACACCTCCCAAACCACATCCCACCCATCCTGCCCCACCCAATGCCCATCTCATCCCTCCTGATCTGCATCCCACTTCACCCAATCTACCTTCAACCCCATTTCACCCCAAGGGGATGTGGAATCGAGGAATTCTAGGGTGGGATTGAGTAGTTTTCAGTAGCATTGAGTAGTTTTGAGCTGTCAGATCAATGCCTCTCTTCTTTTGGAGTGCCAAGAAATAAAGAAAACCAAACAAAATACCCCCAAAACCCTCCATATCCTCCCAGATATCTCCAAGAATCCAAGTTTCCCTCAAAACACAAGTAAAACGTGAGGCTAGTAGTGCCTTAGATGAATTGGGTCAATTTTTACCCTGATTATTGGTGTTTTGAAGGAAGGGAGATAAATCAAAAGAGAATAAGAGGCAAAGAAAAAGCAACACAAATCACTTCCCACTGTGTATCACAAGGAATGTGGCTCACCAGGGCTCTGACCATTGTGGGTCCTCCAATGGGGATGGCGATGGAGCAGTGCGTGAAGCTCCACCGGCAGTCAGGGTTCTCGTAAGGCTTCCCTTACCGGTGCCTCCGTTGGTGTCGGTTAAAGAATGAGCGGTCTGAAAAGCTCTTCCCACACTGGGGACACTCGTAGGGCCTCTCCCCAGTGTGGATGCGCCGGTGGGTGACGAAGGTGGATTTGCGCTTGAAGCCCTTCCCGCAGTCAGAGCAGCGGAAGGGCCTCTCATCCGTGTGAATGCGCTCATGCAGGAGGAGATTGGAGCTGGTGTGAAACCTCTTCTGACACGTGGGACACTGGTAGGGCCTCTCTCCAGTGTGGATGCGCTGGTGGATGATGAGCTTGGAGTTGCAGTTGAAGCCCTTCCCACAGTCAGGGCAGCGGAAGGGCTTCTCCTTGGTGGGAATCTGCTGGTGGTTTACAAGGGCAGAGCTGCAGCTGAAGCCCTTCCCACACTCCCCACACTCACAAGCCCATTTCCCAGTGTGGATCATCTGGTGGCTGATCAGGGTGCTGCTCTGCCTGAAGCTCTTCCCACACTCCAAGCATTTGTGGGGCTTCTCCCCATCATGAAGCTGCCCATGGGCCACCAGCTCTGAGCTCTGGCTGAAGCTCTGCCCATCTTCCTGGCTCAGGGAGGGTCTTTCCTCCACAGAGCACACCAGGCTGGGTTTGGAGCCCCTCCTCCTGTGGGATCTCTGGGACTTTTCCTCCCTGTTGGATTCCTGTGCTGTGGAGCTGCTCAAAACAGCCTCTTCCACGAGGTTCTGCCGCGGGGATTTTTCACCCCTGGTCTCCATTCTCAGCTCCTTCTCTGGGGGAGGAAGGACAAGGAGAGGATGGGATTTGCCTCCATGCAAGAGGGAAGGAGAAGGAGATCCCCCCAGTGCATCCCCAGCAGGACGGCGTTGACCCCGGGTTTGTCCTGCAACCAGGGGCAGTGCTGGGCTGGGAGATGGAGCAGGAGAGAGGGGGAAAGGGGCACTGACTTCCTCCTCACCTGCCTGGGCGTCCCGGGGAATGTTCCTTTTCCTTGCAGCCTCCTCTTCCATCCAATCAAGACTTGGGAATGGGAAATTCTGTTTTTGGTGGAAAAAACCAGATGAGCACATTGTTTTTTGTCCTAGTTTGAAGGCAAACCTGGGTAACGGTCTAAGCCAGAAAAGCAATTAAAGAGGAAAATGAAGATCAAGGAAATGATACAGAAAAACTGCCTTAAGCTGACAAAGTCAGGATATAATCTGACACTATATTGGCAAGGGTGGTGGCTGCAGTCCCATTAAATGGTGGCTGCAGTCCTGTTGGAGAGATGAACGTGATTCTGTCAGAGCAGTGATGCTGTAGAAGGGTCTGGTCTTCCTCTCAATGTCCAGTGGTGGTTATGGAGCTCTTGTCCTCTGGGAATCCAGTAGGCAAGCTGCTCCTGGTGTTGCTAGAATCAGCTTATATCCAGGTAGGAATGCTTGGATCCTCCCACTAGGCGGAGCATCCCACAATGGGAATGATGGAATTTTATCAGTCCTGCAGTGACACTTAATGGCCCATTCACAGAAGATATCTCTCCTGGAGGGCGTTATCAGGGCTGAGTCATGGAAGAGATAAAGAACACTGACCCACCTGTTTATAGCAGTTGATGAAGATGGGGATTGAAAACCTGCATTTGGTTACATCTTGCATGGCAACCTGAAACACTGGGGGAATCCCTGCTCAGGGGGTGAACACCCTCCCCCTTACCCAAACTGGCTCAGCTGTAAAACCCCCACCCTGGGAAGGCCACACACACAGGGGACAATGTCACACTTGCCCTGCCCCAGGGGAGGTCTTTGTCTGTGTCACTCAGTTTTTCTCCCCCCCTTTTCTCTTTCTTTTCATCTCTCTCTCTACCTCGCATTTACTGTTCAGTAAAATCCATTTTGTATTTGGTCTCGTTAGCACCTTAACTGGGGCAGAGGCATCTCTCCGAAAATTTTCTTATCCAGATTGAAACATTTTGGCACAGTGAGTTCAGGGCACTGTTCTCTGACCCCAAGTGCCTTTGACAACAGCATGGTTCCCTCCGAGGAGCAGGTTGTGGTTCTTTCTGGAAGAACTCTTGGAAACTTGGACACAGTTCCTCCTTCCTCTTGTGGAACTTATGGGAGAACTGATGAAAAAAATGGCTGATGTGTTAACCAGGGAAAAAGGAATATTTTGTTTTCCTTCCTTGAAATGTTTGTTAAAATAACAAGAGGAAAGGGAGCAAATGATACAAGCAAGTGAGACTGACAAGGTTCATTCACCCCATGGTGAGGAACACAAGGCTGCTGAAAGTCCCAGAAGGAACCCAGCTCAAGTAGCTAAATTCCCAAATAACTCCAACCAGGGGTCTCCGGGAGGATTCTTTTAGAGAGTGTTCAGAGCTGGGAGATTCCAGACTCGAGCCCCGGATATCTCCGGGCCCTCCAAGAGGAGCTTTTTCAGGGGGAGGGGAGGCGCGAGCGCCCCTTGGGAGGGTCCCGGGGTGTCCACGTGGGGATGGCCCGGTACCAACGGGGCGGGACATTGGTTTTGGGGATCCCCGTGAGAACCGGGGCTGTGGAACAGGGGACCCCCGGGGCGGGGAGAGGGGAAGGAGCGATACCGGAGCTGAGGGACCCCCGGCAGCCCGGAGATGAGGCGGGGACAGGACCCCCTGACCCTGACAGGGGCGTGTCCTGGGGTGACTTCATGATGCTCATACCCTCATGGGTCTGTTTAGCCCAGAAATGAGTTCTGCACCTTTAAGGCTGGTTCTGAGAGCGAAGGGAAGGAGGAAGAAGCTGCAGTTTGATTTCAGAAACTGCACTCACTCCTCTACATTCCAGCTGCTGGATGGACAGACAGCAGGACAGATCTCTCCTTTGCTTTTAATCAGTTTTTAGGTCTCTGAGGCAGAGAAGTTCCCTGGACTCTGACTTTTCTTTTTCTTCGTAGCTGTTTAAACCTGCTCTGGACTGAACAACCAGAATACCACCAGCAGCTCTTCCCTGAGGCCCACGAGGATAAGCCTGGGCCGAGGCATTCCCAGCGCTGGACAGACTGATAAGAGACTGATAATAAACAGATAAGAGACTGATAAGCCACTGATAAGGCACTGATAAGACGCTGAGTGCGAGGAGCTACAACCCAAGGAGGGACTTTCGGAGTTTGTCATGTATTTTGGAGCAGCAGGAAGTTTTATTGCTTAATATTGTTCAATTTTTGTGCTGGTGAATGCTTTGCCTGTAAAATAAAGTTTTTTTAGACTTTTCTCCCTGGAAATATTTTCCCGGACTGGCTTGAGGGTGGGGCTGCTGAATCGGCATTCTAGAGGAAACTCCTTTTGGAGGGTTTCAACCAAATTTGCCCTAAACCAGGAATGAGTGGTGGAAAGAAGGGGGAACCCCAAATTGCTGGATTGAGGGGAGGCTGGAGAGGGGGGCCTTGGGACCCCAGAACCTCCCAGAATCCAAAAGCAGGACCCTGGAGAGGAGGGATCCCCAGGACTGATGGAATCCCCACCAGCCCTGAGATGGGGGCCAACCATAACCCAGGAGGGATGAGACTGCAAATGGGAAACTCCTGGTGGCTTTTTTTGATTCACTCTTGATTTTTGGACATCAGGTGTCTTCTGGAAATGGACGTGGATGGGAGGAATCCCCAACCCAAGGCATTCACACCTTGTTTTTCCCCAAACCAGGGTTTTCCCCAAACCTTCCCACTGTGAAATCCCCCCTGTCCCGCTCTGGGTGAGCTCAATCCCAAACCTGACCCCAATCCTGGTCTCAGTCTCACTCCATGTTTAGACACACTCACAGTTCTGTATTATTCTCATCCCAGTCCCAAACTCATCTATCCCCAGACCCAATCCCACCCCCAGCCCTAAAGCCAATCCCATGTCTAGCCTTAACCCCAATTCCAGCTCTAATCCAATTTGAGCCCCAACTCCAACCCAGGCCCAATTCCAGCCCCTTCCAAAATCCTCAGCCCCAAACCAAATCCCAGGTTCAGCCCTTCTGGGGCTTTGGGGGTGTCTCTGTCCCTCTGACCCCGATGATGTTTGGGTGGGGTCACAGCAGGGATGAGAGGGACAGAGACCCCCCCGGCCTCCCCAGGCGTGAGAAGGTGGGAGAGCCCCCCCAGCCCCGAGCACTCTCAGCGGTGAGAGGGACACAGAGCCCCTGGTCCCCAGCCCTGCACAGGCATTGCCTGAGGCCAGAGGGATGGAGACCCCCCGAGCATCCCTCAGGGCAAGGGGATAGAGACCCCCGAGCATTGCCTGGGCTGAGAGGGACAGAGAGGGGAAACCCTCCCAGGCATTTCCTGGGGTGAGAATTATGGAGACCCCCTGGGGAATAGCCTGGAGTGACAGGGACAGGGACAGGGACAACCCCCCTAACCCCCCTCCCAAGCATCCCCCAGGGTGAGAAGCACAAAGACCCCTTGAGAATCCCCAGGGGACTGGAGAAAATAAAGTTTGAAGAAATCAGACTTATCTCTGCATAAAATACTTTGATGAATATTTGATTTTCTGACAAGTCACATGTGATGAAAATGCAAACAACTCCCAAACATGAATAAACTGACAATAGAAGCAATTCTGTGGCAATTCCAAGTTTCATTGGTTCCTGCACAGCTCCAGCTCAGATGCCGGCAGGTTCCAATAAAAGAAAAGCACAAATTCAGCTCAATACAGATATTATTAAAAGGAAGTGGAAGCTGTTATTACCTGTCACAAAGGTTACAGGGATGAAGAGAAAAATGATTCTCATATTTGGCAAAGCCCCTAAGCCTGGGAATCCAGGAGTTATTTGGGAATTTTGCTACTTGAGCTGGGCTTCTAGTGGGACTTTCAGCAGCCTTGTGTTCTTTACCTTGAGTGAATGAACCTTGTCAGTCTTGCTGGTAACATTTGCTCCCTTTCCTCCAGTGATTTTAACAAACTTTTAAAGCAAAGACAATAAAATGTTTTTTTTACACTGGCCACCCACAACAGCCATTTTTCTCATCAGTTCTCCTGTAAGTTGTTCAGAGGAAACTGTGTGCAAGTTTCCAAGAGTTCCTCCAGAAAGAACCACAACCTACTCAGAGTAGGAAACCATGCTGTTGTCAAAGGCACTTGGGATCAGACAACAGTGCCCTGAACTCACTGTGCTAAAATAATTTTGCAATCTGGTTAAGAAAATTGTTAGAGAGATGCCTCTGCCCCAATTAAGGTGATATTGAGACTGAATTTAATGTGGATTTTATACTGAATAGTAATTATAAGGTGTATAGAAAGATGGAAAGAAAGAGAAAGGGAGGAAAGGAAGGGAGTGACAGGGACAGAGACCTTCACTGGAGCAGGGCCAAGTGTGACATTGTCTCGTGTGTGTGTGCCCTTCCCAGGGTGGGGGTTTTACACCTGAGCCAGTTTGGGTAAGGGAGGTGGTGTTCACCCCCTGAGCAGGGATTACCCCACTGTTTCAGGTTTGTCCTGGGGTGACGTTATGATGCTTGTATATCCCCAATCATCTGTTCTGTGCCTTTAAGACCGGCTCTGAAGAGTGGAAGTTTTGTTTGGGTTTCTCTTATCAGGACACAGAGACAAGCGGTACACAGGGCTGTTTTTTCACTTCCAGCTTCAGCTTGCTGCTTTTGCTTGCTCTCTTTTTCTGCTCTTGCTTCTGCTCTGCTTTCTGCCTCTGCTTATTAGCTAGTTCTAGCTAAACAGTCCACATTGCTTCCTGGACTGTTTCTCCTCTCCTGTTTCTGTGACCATCTCGAACCTGCTCCGGACTGGGACCCGGGAACAGCGAAGGTTTGGCTGCAGCGGCTGGCCCAGCGATGGAGGGACTGAGAACAGAGCAACCACCCCCGAAAGAGACTTTCTGATTTTGCCATCTTTCTCAAAGCGGTGTCATCGGGTATTGTTCATTTTGTGTGCTGGGGGGTGCGGGGCCAGTCAAATAAACAGGTTCTTCCCACCTCTCTCCGAGGAATTTTTTCCCGAACTGGTTGGGGGAGGGGCCGTGTGGGTTTTGCTTTCTGGAGGGGCCCTCCTTTGCAGATTCTTTAACAAATTTGCCCTAAACCAGGACAATGTTGCAATGCAAGATGTAACCAAATGCATGTTTTCAATCCCCATCTTCATCAACTGCTATAAACAGGTGGAGCAATGTTCTTTATCTCTTCCATGACTCACCCCTGATAACGCCCTGCAGGGGAGATATCTTCTGTGAATGGGCCATTGAGTGTCACTGCAGGACTGATAAAATTCCATCATCCCATTGTGGGATGCTCCACCCAGGGGGAGGAACCAAACATTTATACCTGGATATAAACTGAGCCTTGCTACACCAGGAGCAGCTTGCCTACTGGATTCCCAGAGGACAAGAGCTCCATAACCAGCACTGGACCTTCAGAGGAAGACCAGACCCTTCTACAGGGTCACTGCTTGGACAGAATCACGTTCATCTCTCCAACAGGACTAAAGCCACCATTTAATGAGACTGCTGCCATCACCCTGACCAACAGGGTGTCAGGTTATATCCTGACTCTGTCAGTTTAAGGCAGTGTTTCTGTATCATTGCCTTGATACTAATTTTGTTTTTTAATTGGAATTCTGGCTTAGACTCCCCCCCGGTTTGCCTTCAATCTGGTGCAAAATTTAGTGCGCTCATTCCTTGTTTTCCTCCCAGAACAGGATTTCCCATTCCTAAAACTTAGCCAGATGGAGGGAGAGACTGCAAGGAAGAGGAAGATGCCCCAGGACACCCAGGCAGGTGAGGAGGAAGTCAGTGCCCCTTTCCTCCTCTCTCCTGCTCCATCTCCCAGCCCAGCACAGCCCCCAGCTGCAGGACAACCCTGCTGCCAACACCATCCTACCAGGGATGCACTGGGGGGATCTCCTTCCCCTTCCCTCTGGCTCAGAGGCAAATCCCATCCTCTCCTTGTCTTTCCTCCCCCAGAGAGGAAGCTGATGATGGAGACCAAGAAGGACAAATTCCCCCAACACAACCTTGTGGAAGAGGCCGTTTTGAGCAGTGCCACGGTGCAGAATTCCAACTGGGAGGAAATGCCTCAGAGATCCCACAGGAAGAGGGGCTCCAAGGCCAGTCCAGGGTGCTCTCAGGAGGAAAGACCCTCCCTGAGCCATGAAGGTGGACAGAGCTTCAGCCAAAGCTCAGAGCTGGTGGTCCATGAGCAGTTTCATGATCAGAAGAAGCCCTACAAGTGCTCAGAGTGTGAGAAGAGCTTCAGGCAGAGCAGCACCCTGATGTGCCACCAGATGATCCACACTGGGGAATGGCCCTATGAGTGTGGTGAGTGTGGGAAGGGCTTCAGCTGCAGCTCCGCCCTCATAATCCACCAACGCATCCACACTGGGGAGAAGCCCTACGAGTGTGCCCAGTGTCAGAAGAGGTTTCAGACCAGCTCCAGTCTCCTCCAGCATCAGCAGATTCACACAGATGAGAGGCCCTTCTGCTGCCCTGAGTGTGGAAAAGGCTTCAAGCACAACTCCACCCTTGTCAGTCACCGGCGCATCCACACTGGGGAGAGGCCCTACGAGTGTCCTGAGTGTCAGAAGAGGTTTCACACCAGCTCTGATCTCCTCCTGCATGAGCGGATTCACACGGATGAGAGACCCTTCCTCTGCCCTAGCTGCGGGAAGGACTTCAAGCGCAACTCCCACCTCATCAGGCACAAGCGGACCCACACTGGGGAGAGGCCCTACGAGTGTGGGGAATGTGGGAAGAGCTTCAGTCTGAAGTCTCTCTTGAGCTGCCACCAGAGGATCCACACTGGGGAAAGGCCATACAAGTGTGGGGAATGTGGGATGACCTTTAGTAGGAGGCCCCAACTGATCATCCACCAAATGACCCACACTGGGGAGAAGCCCTACAAGTGCCCTGAGTGTCAGAAGAAGTTTCACACCAGTTCTCATCTCGTCCAGCACCAGCGGATTCACACAGTTGAGAGGCCCTTCCGCTGCCCTGACTGGGGGAAGGGCTTCAAGCACAACTCCACCCTCATCACCCACCGGCGCATCCACACTGGGGAGAGGCCCTACGAGTGTCCCCAGTGTGGGAAGAGCTTCACCAGCAGCTCTCACTTGACCAGACACCAACGGAGTCACCAGTAAAAGAAACCCTGCACATGCCCCAACTGCAGGAAGAGTTCATGCACTGCTCCAGCTTTATCCCCCATGGGAGAATCCACGTTGGGAAGAGCCCTGGGGACCCATTTTCCCTGTGATCCATGCTGGGAAGACAGCTGTACCTTTTCCTGCCCCTGCCAATGATACGATGTGGGATGGAAGAACATGAGGGTCTGTCCATGGCCCTGTCATTACATTTACTCCCACCTCAGGTCATTGCTAGGGGCAGGAAAGGGACTCTCTCTCTCTGAAGAGAAGGGTGAAATTTCCAGGCAGGGGAAATTGTGGCCAGGCAGACCCAGTGAATTGTGTTTAGTTTTCCCTGTAAATAGTTTTTCTTATCCCTTCTAATATCAATATAATTTCTGTTCAATTTGTTCCTTATCTTGTTGCTGTTCCCAATAAATCGTTCTTATCCCAGCCCGGGATCTTTGCCTTTTGTGCTTTCCATGGGAGGTGGGAGGGCAGCGAGGGCAGGGCGGTTTTAGTGGGAGCAGAAAATTGGGGAATCCCATTCCTGAACCCTGGCCTGTGGAAACCGAGCATCCCAGCTGGTCCCAGCCCTGGTGGCCATGGAAACAGCCTTGGGAGCGGGTCCCTGGCTGCGGCTGTGGGAACCTCTTCCCTCTGGTGCCCAGGGACAGGAGCGGAGGGAACGGCTGCAGCTGAGTTGGGGCAGGCTCAGGTTGGATGTCAGGAAAAGGTTTTTGCCCAGAGGCTGCTGGGGCCCTGCCCAGGCTCCCCAGGGAAGGGTCCCAGCTCCAGGGCTCTCTGAGCTGCAGCAGCGTTTGGACAGCACTGCCAGGCCCAGGCTGGCATTGTTGGGGTGTCCTGTGCAGGGCCAGCAATTGGACTGGAGGATCCTGATGGGTCCCTCCCAGCTCAGCCAATACTGTGGTTCTGGGATCCCATGAACCTGGGGATGGGGCTGCCAATGGTTGCCATGGCAACGGGCTCTGGCTGCAGGCCTGAGCTGGTGTCCATGGCAACCACCCCTGGCATGGGGTCTCCATGGAGCTGCCAAGGGACTGAGCATAGCAACAGGGGCTTGTCATGG